>NC_135780.1:13907307-14207307 GCF_028453695.1 Augochlora pura
AGGTCAAAGGTTTTGTCGTGAGAAATGACCCGGCACCGCTGGCGAACTGTTAAAATCTCCGACGGAAACGAGAGACTTCAATAATTCTACTAATACGAGGAGAAATAAATTAGAAATAAATTAGAGAATTCGCCGAATATCATCTCTTCTCTGTACTAGTAAAATTGTATTGCTTACAATGCAACTCTTGGAGCGAACTAGTATTCCTAAGTAGTTCAACCGCCTAATTGGATTCAACTGGGTTAACCACGCTTCGGAGTAAAAGTTGAGAACCGCCCGACGATTGTTCGGGAAAATGAAATATTTCATATAATAGAAGATAAACCGTTCCATATTTTAGGACATCCAGCAGGAGTCGAGCTCTCTCAAAATTTATTTAAAACAATCTAGAAATTGCAACCCTTTGGAAATGGCTAACCTAATAAAACAGTTTAACCCTGTCGATGAATTATAGTAACAGAAAAAAGCTGTAACATTATTTAAAAATAAAAATCCTTCTTCCATTAATTAACATAAATTGTTATTTTCCAAAAAAATAGACCACCCGGCAGATATTTAAATCTGAAATAGAAATACAACTAGCAAAATTAATCTACGCCTAAATAATTCTCGAATTACAATGATTCATTTGATCAACAAAATAATAAATTCGATCGAAGAATAATTGTCGGTAGAAGAAAAGGTGAATTCCCTTCGAGAACGCTCAGCCCAGAAATGCATCGGCAAAGTTGCAAGGTAGAATGTGTCCTTACGACGAGCCGGTAAGTGCGCAGAATCCAGCGTAACGATTGCAGGAGCAAAGGCAGCCATCATACAGGTAAGGCGAGACCGGCTGTGATCTAGGTCACCGCGACCTCGTCCCAAAGACCGGACTTGCTAAAGGTTACGACCCGCTTGAATAGTCGCTCGATGGTCCATCGATTGACCCGCTGGCGGCCAGTTTTATTTCTATTCGCCTGTTAACCCATTCAAATCGCCGGACACTCGAGCGACATCGATACGGTTTTCGGTTGTCGCGCGGCCTGCCTGCAAATCGATTCAAAAATCATTGAGATTTTCCGAACTTATACACCATAGAGAGCAATCGCTGCACCTCAAATTTTTACAGATTTTTTAAATGCATTTCTTGAGTGCATCATGAGAGAGATATAAATAATAAAGAGATATAAATAACGAAGAGAAACGAATAATGATATATCATTTAATGAAAGGCAAATCCAAGCAATTCTACTCGATACGCGACACTACCCTTTTCTTGGATTCGCGGTTTCATTAGTAATGACGTGTAATCGACCCTTTGGAAACGGAACCAGGCTACTCCGAGCCAAGAGAGAGGACTAAGAAAAATGTCGGCATGTTTAAACAAGCAGCTATTACCCACAGAATAATAGATTAGCGTTGCCGGAATAATTACAAAATACATTTTACAAATAAAAATAAGAAAATCTTATCAGATCGTGAATCTAATCAAATTTACTTGCTGTACATTTTGATTTTTTAATAATTTTCGTAAATCGAACAAGTATACCATTTTAAATTTCTCCCATAAATGCATAAGATTAATTACACTCGAGGGGTATTTTTTGAAGTAAGGGTCGACTTAGCTTTGCGTCCGAGAATTTTTAGAATTCACGATGAAAATAATCTATTCATCATCGACTCGCTCGAGATATTATTGTACGCATTGTTGTACGGAGAAATAGTATTTTCTCTATGACAAGGGATGTCCTGGAAAAAGTGAGAAAGTAGTGAAATCAGGCTGGGACGACGCGACTGAGGGGAGCGAGAATTAATTCGAGATTTTCGAAGGCCGTAGGGCTCGTCGAGATTGAACGTACGCTTAGTTAATCTCCGCGGATGCGAGTTGCCAGTGAAACGAGCAACTTCCTGATCCTGTTTTCTTCGTGGATCAACGGCTCACCGTTCACGAGCACGAGTCTGTCGAAGTCTCCGCGTCGAGGTCTCCAGCCATAGCCCTCGCACGAGATGATCGATCGTCGCCGACGTCCGATTCAGTCCACCACAACCAGACTCGAACATCTTCGCTAAAAGCATCAACGATTATTAATATATATAATTCGCGTAACAACGATGCTTTTTCGTATGCGATAATAATGGTAGGATTTTATAATACTCGACTGCTTCTCGCTGCGAAAAGACGACCAGACAATATAATTAAACGCAACCGCTGTTGTTTCGTCGTAGGCACGTTGGCACACGTAATTGCCACACTCGCGCTTACAATATCTTGCTTGTAAGTTACGTTCACGCGCTGCCCATTCCGATGACGACTGAATTTACAGTGAAAGTCATTGCAGATGCGCCGAACGTGCGCGTGTCGCCCGACGTGCTTAAAAGTGCCAGGCTATATCAGAAGCTGCAGGAAATAACAAACATTATTGTCGACAACGTTCGATTCTCAACGAGAGGGATAAAAATAAGATAATCTTTTTTTCCCCCTGTAAAAATATCAAAAGAAAAAATTACAGATTTTACTACCTGCTGATTTTGGAGACTCTGCGTCTATGGAATTGAAAGTATTATAGTCGCACGAATTAACGACAGGACTATCAGTTTCACGCCGCTTTAAAGACTGGACACCGCCGACAGTTTCCACTTTAGCGATTTGTCTCCCTTGTTCTCGCAATCTCTTCACGTTGACCGGTTCTCAGGTCGATGGACTCAAGCGACCGTGAACAATTATGCGACCTGACCTTCCGGCATTGATCAACGTTACCTCAGAAATCTCTGAAGAAAGCTCGATGCATAGATAAAGACGAAATTATGCCGTGGCATCGTCAATTTGTTCAGACGAAGCACCTATTATGGAATGTTTTTCAGCATTTATTTAAAAATAAGAGAAACTGTTTCGATCGACTTACTCCAAACATTATTCCCGAAGCTGGAACTACCAAACCACTCTTCTCTCTCGGTGGTATCAGGTTTGAAAACCCGTACGTGCCACGAAATATTCAGCTATCGGATTTCTCGCGTGCAAGCTCGACGAGTTAGCGCACCGCGGGATGATAGGGGTCGATCACTCCGCGTAGGGTCGATCGATTCGGCGAAACCTTTTGCGCGGCACCAACTCGACCCGTCGTTTTCACCGTGGCTAATGAAGTATCGCGTTAACGGGAAACTCGATATCCCGTAGCAGAGAGACTTCTGACCGACGAAAACGGTTCGACCCAAAAGAGGGATGACGCGACCCGCCGTTGATCCAGCATTATTATAAAAAAAATATATAATTATTGATTAGACGGCGCAGTTGACCAATGCCTGATTTAGATAACAAGTGATTTTGACAATGAACATGATCATGGTTCTTCTTAATTTGCAGCTTTCTTTGCCTATACAGGCTAAATTAATTTATAAGGCATAAATTACACGTTTCACGGCGAATTGTTGCATGGTACATAAGTTGATATGCTATTATTCGCGTCCTTTGAAAATATGTAATTTTTGTATTTGTCAATTTTCTGTAAAACGTATAATTTATAAGTTGTTCGTCTATAAGTTATGTAGCTGATATTTGCGTACTTCCTTCGCGGCGCGCCGTAGTTCCGAATTCAGTACGGAGACATCAATCCTGTCCATCGAACTTCCCGTCGTACGTGTCCGGTTACGGAGATTTCAACAGAAGCTCGAACTCGATGCCGCTTCCATTAAACTGTCTTCTCCCCTCTTTCTGTCTCCCTCCCACTTTCTCGTACTCTTTCCGTTCATCTCGTTTTGTTCCCTTCACTCCGCTATATTTCTCTTCTACGGTGCAGTATACACGTGTTTGTTTCTATTAAGATTACAGCAATATCTGCAAACTGTCAGCACATGGCGGTGATCGTTTAAACAATTTTTTTCTTTATATTATTTTTTATTCATTCGTTTGTTCACCGAAAGGAAGGAAATGGTTAGTGGTGACCCACTGGCAGATCATGCGAACAACAAGCTAGTATACGTTAACGTAACAATCAGATATGTTTGAAGTAAGTTTATCGAGTAAGTTTAAAAATAATCTACGAAGGGCGCAGCAATAAGCGAAAATGAAACTTTTCCAAACGCAGCACAGGTGCGGACACGTAGAATTGTGTTAAATTTACTTTGTGACTCTTTGTCAGCGCAAACTCAGCGTTATCGACCACTCGTCGGACCGTAACCACTGTCGTTTGTGTATGTCTGCGCCAGCGGTTTCCAAAGCGCACCTCTGCACATCTCGAAGCGGTGACAAAGGGTTCATGCCGGTTTTTCGATAATCTTGATGAACGCTGCAACCAGAAAAATAGGAATAAGTTCGATACTTGAATAGCACCTCTATAGCAGGCATTCGTCTCGTTGATAATAATGTTTATCGTTTCGTGTTACATAATGATAGCATTGGAATTGCATGGAAGATTTTAAAACAGACCAAATCTACTCACGCCTCGAGTTAATTGAATTACAAGCCCGCCGATGGAAATAATTGGTTGTTGTTTCGAAGACGCTGGATATTCCGTCGTCTCTTGTTCTACCTGCGATAATGATGATCGAACAGTAGACATTATCAGCTTAATGACGAAATCTAAGAGAGGAGGAAAGTAGTCTACATGGCGCGGATAAAGTTACCAGTGAATGGTTCTCATTAAATTGCAGAAAATCCGCACAAATCCTCGCGGAACATTCCCACTTTGATTTCGTAATGCGCCGCGCGTAGTGAAGGCGCGATGGATCGAGACGCGGCCAGATTTACGTAATCGTTTTTCACCATTGTCATCCGATTGGAGCAGCAGTTAATTAGTCCTGGCAAAAAGTTGAACGAAGATCCTGCAACAAGCGCCGAAATTCGAATTAACAATGCGTACAATTTACAAAATATTTAGTAACGAATCGTCTCTTCGACCGCATTAAATAGTGACAATGATATATTACTGCGAAAAAATTATGCGAGTAATAATTCATCGCCAGTGCATACGTGCGCGTACTTGTTATAGATATCGAAATACATATATGTGTCCTTTGATGGGTCGTTCAACAATTTACGGCCCACTTTCATGCCTTATAAAGACTCTTAATAAAGCGATGCCGAGTCGTATTTCCTATCCTCCCACTGGGATTAGAATTTATGGGCGATAAATTATATTACGTGGTACAAATATTTAAACAAACTGGCCCGTGACTTGCAAATAAACGTAGCGGCAATTAAGTACACTGATGGTAAGGGAAATTGGACTTCTTTTAATGAAATTTTTGGTCATATTAATTTGTAGGAATACTACTTATAAAACAGAATGAAAAATTATTCGAAGCATATTTGATTTCATTTCAGCTAAAATAGCCAGTCCTCCGAGTTTTAATGGTTTAATAAGAAAACGATAAAGTAGCTCAGATAATATCGATCACGAGTTCGACGGTCTCTCCTCGCTAATGAAAAGCAGGAGAGGTCCCAGTAAATCTGACAAAACGTGTCAGCGATCGATGCGCTACCCATTCGTTGCGCAGAAAAGCGCGAAGACCACCAGCGTACCCATTTAGAAACTCCGAAGGGAGTCACAAAGGAAACTGGGCTATAATCACGTGCTCGCATTGAATAAGAAACCTCAGATCAGACGGTACGTGCGAAAGATCTTTATCGCTCTCTCGAATCATTGCTATCCGAACGAATCCACGCGCGTAGTAGACGTGTCGCGGCGCATAACCACACGTTCCTCCGCATCCCCGTGTTGTAAGCGTTGATGGTGTCCGTGACGCAATAATCTACTCCACGCGGCGACGGGATTCGGAGGGTTTCGAGATTCGAGCGGCACGAAGAACCAGAGAATCCTTGCTGCGGTTTTCCAACTTTTCCGGAATGCGTTAAGTTTGAGCACTCGGAGAGTTTCGAATATTCAGTCGAGTTATTTACATGGAACCTTTTAACGCTGTTGAAAGACTCCGGGACGTATCTACATACTTTGGTGCGCGTCTACGATTTATGTCTTAACTCTTTGCACACCGATGTCCCCTTTTGGGGAATGTAACAAGATTCTTGATCATTGTGGCAGCCGTGCATTATCATTCATCCTTTTTACTTTGCTCAACTTTTCAGCATTATTTTGAAAATTTTCTTCTATCATCATAATCTTTGCACGAATTATGATAGCTGAATTACGATAGCATCGATTGTCCGTAAATTCGCGAACAAGTCCTATCGAACTCTTGCTGCGAAATCCATACCGCTCGATGATAGGGTACTTTCTCATCTGCCTACTCACAATTCGGTTAATCGCATTCACGCGAATCAAAGCACCGCCGCGCCGGAGAAACGTTGGCCGGCGAGCTCGTTTCACAGAGTTCTACGGACTGATTTGCGTTCACGTTGCGTTCGGCGCACAAAGTGTGGCAGAGTTGCACACCGTTTGCGCAACCTCCCGTAAAGACGAGAACGATTGATGAAACAACATACGGGAGAGAACAGCGCGAACCCTCATTGAAACCGTCTGGAGCCAATTGGATAATTTATTCCGTCTTGAGATACAATTCTGAAATACATATAAAACTTATTATTGTATTGCAATTTATAATAATAATTTACGGCAAATTTATAGAAAGAGGTAAAAGTCTGCTCAGCGCCTACTTCTTGCAATTAATTTACTAATTAAGCACGGCCTGCGCTTCGATGAAATTTTCTAGTTTTAAATATCGAAGCGGTTAGATTTATATCTCATAAAAATCCACGGTGCGATAGTAGCATAAAGTGCAACGTTTACACGTGTATTTCTAAATTTAGCACTCTGCAGTGATATACTCGTATATTTAGGTTCGCGTACGTTAATTGTAACGCAAAGTCGTCTGGAACGGGAAAGAACTGCTTCGAAGTTACGGCGGTAGGTAGTATATCAATTGAAGCGGTACATTTTTAGAGAACAAAGACCTCGCGGACTGTGCAACTACCATTCGAAAATAAAAATCTATATAAAGAACAATTTCCTATTATGCCAGAAGCTATAGACGCCGCAATCCAGACCGTATGCACGGGCTTTTTTATCAGCGGCACGTACCAATGTCTCGGAAAACATTCGATCGCTCTCATTCCAAATTTATCTCTCGGCGATCCGTGTAACTGTAATGACAGTCATCGCGAAGTTCCATAAATATCCATGTCTATGGCCGTCCCCAAAGAGGAATTTAACGTATTACATCGACGCGGGAACGAGTTATTGGGTAATTTCCGGCTTCGAAATGCTACTCCGATGCGGTGACCTAAAATCATTCTGAAACATCGTTCTCCCTAAAAGGATAGAACAATAAACATTAATCAAAAACCTCGGAAAAAACTCGAGTCTACTAAAACTATACTATATATATTTAATATATTTAATGTATTATATACTGTACTATACTGTACGATATACAATGTATTATACTGTATTATAATTTTAATAACAGCATAATTGAATAGCAATAATATTAACATTACAGTTACTGAACCGTGTTGATAATATTTAACAAGCCACTGGAGCACGGTACAGAGAAAATCCGTGTAATTATTCGCGCGTTCGGCAGGCGTGACACTTTTACAAAAATTCAATAAGGATTACCGCGATGCCTCATTAAATACGGATTAAACAATGGCGGCACTAGTCGAGCGTGACACTTTCAATTTCGTTCATCTTGTTTGTACATGGTCAATTACCAAAAGGCACCCACGAGGAAGTTATCGACGAGCTATCACGCAGAGATGCCTACGAAAAGATAAATTATTGTAATAATTTATGGACTATTTTGACAAGAACGAAACAATATTAATTGTTATTATTAATTATTTACAGGCGACCGATTGGTGGCTGAAAGAAATGTACCTGTCCGTCACACTGCCTTTACCAATTAACAGCAATCCTGGCCTGGCAGCGAGACCAAAACGATTCTCCAATCAGAAAGATGCTGCTGTGTTCCTCGCGAGATTTCTAACGGAGCTCCTCAATTATCAAGAACTATTGGACGAGTAAGAGAATATCAATTTAATTACTAAACTAAAAGGTTAATCGCTAAAGCAAGTTTATCTATGTTAATTCGTTTATATTTTCGTTCGAATTTCGTGCACAGATTTACCAAACATTTAACTAGCAGTTCATTCGAGAGAGCAGGAGGGTTCAACGAAATGTCCCAATGAATTTGCGTTAATCCTTGAGAAGCAGAAAAAAAAGGAAGCATTCCTTCCTGCTTCCTTCCCGCGCTGGTACGGGATAAAGGCTTTCATCCTCTCAATGCAGGAGCATCCTTTACGTTTCTCTCGCAACGAGAGTCTCTTTATGCTCGCGTCTCAGGGATCTTAGATCCCGGATTTCCTCGCAGACGTGCTGCTCCCTTCGCTAAATTGATTTCGGTGCGGCTTCTTTTTGTCCGCCGACAAATCAGCTTCGAATGACAAAGCTTTTCGGAGAAAGCTCGGGTTAGGCGCACTCGACTTCGTTTCTCCAATTCGACACTTTCCCCCTCGACGATTAGATTAGTCAGCTCCTTTCTGCAACGGAGTAAAAATTGAAATTTTTATATTTTTTTCTTTCTTTCAAGTATAGAGTGCGCATCACTTTTATATAATACATAAGCGTGTTCACGGATTTATATTATCGAATATATTCTGTTCTTAATTTATCGTATCGATCCAGCTTTAAGGGTGAATATTTGTGGCTGTCAGACGGATTGTAAAATTATTTGGACAAAAGCATCGGCTGTTTGGGTAATGTTGAGTTACGTTTTCGTTTCAGAAACGGCTTAGAACCCGATAAAGTGAAGTCGAAAGATGGGAAGGGGATGGAACCTCTATGTATGGCTCAACACTATCAAATATTCCGCACTTATCGACGACCGGGGATCAACGGTGACGAACAAGTTATACTCGACAGGGCTACGTCCGGTAATAACATAATCATCGCACATCACAATCAGGTATTACTTATAGAACATCAACGAATAAAAACGTGTTTAGCAGTCGCTTTGAAAATAAAAAATTCTTCCGAATAAAATGGGAGCAGACTGAACATTTGTATCGTGTCAAAGACAATATTAACTTTATTTCTTTTCGTAAAATAATTCTGTATTTTAGAAAAAGAAATAAAACAAAAGCCTATTTAACGTTTATTCTCTTTTTACGGCTACACGTGTAAGAAGCAGTAAACGTTTGATAGTTTTACAGTGTGCCGGTCAGAGCTCCCGATCGAGGACGTATCACAGAGTCGGAATTGGTCCAGCAAATTCTGAACATCATGGAAACCAAAGCTGACCCCAGAACACCGCCCTTTGGTATACTTACGACTGCACCGAGAACGGCTTGGGCAAAAGCCAGAGAGGAATTACTAAAGCGTACGTTCTCGACCATTTTAAAAGCAAAGATACTCTTATATTTATATTTCGATTGTTCTGCACTTTTCGAATAAAATAAGTTTACTTTTAATTGAACTCTTCGACTACGTGTTAAATTAATAGTTATACTCTATGTAGAATTTATTATAATTCAACACGTGGAAGAAGAGTTCTATTTTAATAATAGTTTACGATAAAAATTCAATATTTATTTTAATGTTAATAAAAGCAATCGTCGATTTATCGTTATCTTGCGCGGAGGAGAGCACCCAAGTTATACATTTAACAGACAGCTGTAGTAATCTCGTTGGAAGTTTTCCTGTTCCCCTTGTCGAGGTTCCAGCACACCGCCCATAATTAACCGCCTGTTCTATGTTCGCCAGTATTCGCAATATTCCCATTAGCTCCCTAACGCGACCTTACTCAACGAGATCCTGTGACCTACGTCTACAAATCGAATAAACTATCCTATAACGAGTTAACGATCGCGGAGGAACGTTGCCTCGTTTATCCGGCGAACCGACGATTATTACGTCAGCACGTAAATAATTTTCTTATTCCAAAATCTATTCCAGTCTAAAACAATAATTAATAGATCATTGAAAAACTTATCTGTAATTTTGATACAAATTAGAGACACGTTAAACTGTTTATTAAACTGATTAAGAAGTAAACGTAACTTACAGACGAACGAAATCGACACAATCTGGAATTATTGGAATGTAGCCTGTGCGTGGTTTGCATCGACGACGATGTTCTGCCAGCCACGTTCAACAACCCGTTAAAGAGCGAAGATCGGTGGATCGGTGATAGAGATTATGCGAACGTGCTCCATCATGCTCTCCACGGTGGCGGCTCTAGACATCTGGGCGCAAATCGCTGGTTTGATAAAACTTTCCACGCTATACTTGGCAAGGTAAGTCGACAGTTCTGTATACCTATCGTCTGTTATTTATTGTCAAAATTCACCCAAGCGTTTATAAAAGTTCTTTTTAAATGTATCAATTGTTTTGTAAAATGTTCATCTCTTCATATTTATTAATTGTTACATCGTGTACCAGTCTCTGAAGGAATTAACAGGCGAAAGACGTCTCTGAAACTGATCGTAGAATTTCCACTTATGATTTTTTTTGATTTATCAAAGGACGGGATGTGGGGATTGACTTACGAGCACTCGGCCGGCGAAGCGCCAGCAGTTTTCAAGGCGTTCGAGGAGCTGACAGAGAAAGTGGATGCGATGCCACCTCCGGATGATAACACCGTGCCATCGCATTTGGCCGCACCTGAAAAACTCGAATGGCACTTGTCAGAACAAACTCGCAATCACATCAGAGATGCTCTAGTAACATTCGACTCGTAAGTAGTATTCAGATATTATATGTATACACAAGATATCATAGTATCATAGTGCCTTATTCTTTACCTCGATCTTATAATTTCTGTATTTACTTTCACAACTATATACACCGTTGTTGTCAATATCAATAGTAGCACTATATATTGATGCTTTTTAAAAGCATGAACCTTCCTGACTTACCCTACGTCTAATTATAAGAGTATGGGGGCGAGATATTAATGGGGTTCGGAATGGATCACGTATACACATACGATGTGGTTGATCATTAAACCGTCTGCCATTTGTCGATTAATTACAACCACGCATCCAGCACAATTCCGGCTGTTTCTAATCTCCTAATGGTTATTAATGGCTTGGTCCTTAATCACTGAAATTGCCGCTAATATTTTCTTTTTCTTCCTTGTATAAATTATTCAGTTTGGTGGAAGACTTGGATCTGTGCATCTTGTGGTTCGATGACTACTCGAAGGAGTTCGTAAAGACCTGCAAGATCAGTCCAGACGTTTACATACAGTTAGCCCTGCAACTTACATATTTCAAGTAAGAATTGTCGATTGACATTTTCAATAAAAATAGTTGGAAAATAGTTAGTTCTATGAAATTAGTACGCGTATCGTGGACATTATTATTATTATTATATGGTCATTTCTTGTTCGCATTTGACCTCGGACACGTGTCGTCGTCTACTATAAATATATGTATGTTATTATATTCGTTATGTGTAGATTGCATGGAAAATTGGTAGCAACGTACGAAAGCGCGGGTATCAGAAGATTTGCTCTGGGAAGAGTGGACTGCATCAGGGCTGCCAGCCCGGAAGCGCTAGCATGGGCGAAGGCAATGTGCCAAGAGGATCCGGAGACTCAAGCGGCAAATGAACAGAACAACGCCCCTGACAAAGGCACCAAAAGAGTTCAGTTCACCATTTACAGTGTAACTGCAACTTGGCTGTATTTTGTAGAAATCGTTTCTAGTTACAGTTTGCATAGTTGATAAATATGTCCC
This sequence comes from Augochlora pura, assembly GCF_028453695.1. Lineage (NCBI taxonomy): Eukaryota > Metazoa > Arthropoda > Insecta > Hymenoptera > Halictidae > Augochlora > Augochlora pura. The sequence continues at coordinate 13,918,982 of NC_135780.1, forward strand.
AGTCCAAAGTATACAGAACAACTAACAGGTATAGTCCTCGCGCAAAGAGAAGACGCTTTCGTGTTTACATGCCCCCCTCTTACTAGCTGCCCGCTGCTAGAGAGAAGGGGAAGGTAAGTATAACGACGCCTTCTTATCGCGCGAGGACTATACCTGATATATTCGAATCATGGAGAAACTAGTTTTATCTATTTCATGATTGTTGCAAAGATCTGATAATTTGTTGCAATTGAGGGACATTGAGACGATAAAAGTTAACGACATGAAACAACAACACATTTTAAAAAACTAACAAAAAGTACAACAATACCAGAAACAAAAAAAAAACAGCATTCCCAGAAACATCGATGTATTTGCATATGTGTATGGATTTCTCGTTTCTGTCGTCATTTACTACAAACATGCGCCGCATGCACGGTACATATTAAGAGAAAAAATACATATACGCATAAAGGCATGACGACCACGAGTTCGCGTAGAGAATAGAAAAGTTATTGAAAAGGGTGTACCGATTGTTAAAGGTGATAAACATTATTGGATTAAAGTACTCGCGCAAACGATACCTAGTGTTGAAAGACGGTGAAGTCGAGCTTTTGAACAGTAATCCCACCCTGAAGGAGTACACGGCGGAGGACGGAAACGAAATGATAAACGAAAGAAAAACTCTCGAAAAAAGGCAATCAATTACGGCAGGCCATGTACGTTCCTCCCTGTTCGAGTGTTTGCGCGATACTCGAGCGGCCTCGGGCAACCTCTGTGGGGCTTTTCCGTTTGCTTTCTTTCCGTAGGCCACCCTCGTTTGGAAAGCGCCGCAACGAGCTCCGCTGTTGTTTCTCGTTTATCACGATGTTATTTCAGTCGGTTCCGTTCTCCGCAATTACGCCGATGTTCATCGAAAATGCACGATAATGAAATTGACTCCCTTCGTGCGTGTAGTTTTCTACCCTAACGAACCTGCACGCCGTTCCCATGGTTAGATCGAGCGATCACTGCCACGGAAAACTTATGGAACACGTCACAATTAATTACTGCGGGAGCTTTCGCCATAACGTCCGTATTCGTGGGTTGAATGACACCGTATCCTACAAAATAGGAAAAAAATTTAACATTACTTGTTTCAATTGCTTGTGATAACACTATAGTATATTCGGAGAAATATTTTCTGTTATAATAAAGTATTTCCACACGTAATAAGTATTGACGAAAGCTATATCCACTGAAAAAGCTGTATCTTTAGTTACATCTTTGTAGAAAAGATCGCTGATCAACATCGTATTTTCCACACTCGCAATCCGTGTGACAGAATGATCTCGATTCGTGTATCATTTGCATCTTCCTACGTGTCTTACCATACCCATGGTCATTATATGGTAACGTCCCGTTCGAATCGCGATTGAAACGATTCCGTTTCGCTCGTTTTGCAGCAGGAGAGATTGAAAGAGTTATTCGATCTGGCAGTGCAGAGGCAAACCAAAGAAATGAACGACAACATAAATGGACAAGGAATTGACAACCATTTAATGGGGCTGTATTACGCCGCGAAAGAAGCCGGGGAACCGGTCCCTCGTATCTTCAGCGACGAAGCATTTGGAATCGTCAATCATTTCGCCCTTTCAACGTCGCAGGTTAGTCACTATATTATATTCCTAGTTCCTACTATTTCTGATATAGAAAATATACAGATGTGACAATCTGTCGAGTCTCTTTAAGCAATCCTATTTCAAATATTTGAATTTCTGTAACAGATACATGTGTTGGTAACCTTTTTCGTTAATTTCTCTGTATTGACTTGGTTGTCCTATGTTCATTCAGGTAACCACGAAGAACGATGCAATTATAGGGTACGGGCCAGTAGTTACAGACGGTTACGGGTGCGCTTACAACATGAGGAGCAACGGGTTCATATTCTCGGTGTCCGCTTTCCACAGCGACGATAGGACGAACGCGAAGAAATTTGCGCAAACTCTGGAACAAAATTTGCGGGATATAGCAACTATGTTGAAGAATGCGTTACACCAGTGATAAAATTAATTGTAAACGCTTCGCTAAAGAAAGTAATGGAATACTCGTAGGGATATAATTATTTCGAGACGGAGGTCGTGTTAACGATAAAACATACGTTCAAACATACCAATGAAAGCACGTAAATTCAGTTGACGCATATAATATTTCCGTTTCAGTCATCCGAATATATTTATTTTTAAAACGGAACGAGTTAATATACGTTTATAAAGCTGTTGATCTAAAGTTTAATCGAATTGACAGTTAACGACTATATTATAAATATATATATTACAATGTTATAGAATTCGAATGGACGATTAACGATTAAAGATTATATTCCTCGTTGCAATGGATAAGCCGATCAATTATATTAGAACGATGATCTATATTCTATATCGTTCGTAACGTTGAGAACGATTTCTATTAATTAAATCGGGATAACACGCCGCGAAGCGTACATATCAGTCATGATCTCCTGGATTGGTTTGCGAAAATGTTCGCTAGCGGAGTAATATTTGAAGTATATTGTCTGTTATATTCGTGTTAATTTGTTCATTCCAGCGACATAGTTATAGAAAAGTTATCTAACTTGAAAAGCTTTCTATGCGTTAAACGAATCTTTTTATTATTAATTCTAGAAAATGGCCACGAATGGGGCATGTATGTTAGGAAGCTTTTAATTAACTATATTAGTCACCTATGGTGATTAGTGCAATATATGTTACAAACTATAGTCACCGTAGACTCATATGGTCTATACAAATTTTGTTAATCTTTGCAAAATTATATGCATTACGTGTTGTATGTTATATAGATATTTGATATATATGTATAAATAAGATTTCTATACCGATACCCTATCGGCAATTGACGCCGCACGGCGTCAATATCAGTACTGTCTTCTATCAAAGCTAATGACCACATGAAATGAATGTTATTGTTATTTACCAAGCTAATGGGAAAAAAGCTAGTGGAAAAAAATTATTCGATTCTAAAAAGGCCGCCATATTCTTTCAAAACGTGCGTAACTTGAAGACACAGCTCTTTCTCGTACAGTATTTATTACAACTAAGAGAAATAAATCCTAAGCATGTACGACACGTTGACCTTCGAATGACATTCCTATAACAAAGAACACTTTTGTACATGGAGAAAGGAACTCTAGAGAATATATATATTTTTTAATTAAAATACGAACGCATTTGTTTCAGAATATATTAAACATGATTCTTGTTGACTTTTGCACATGTTCTAATCCAATGGATGAACTTTTAACATATAGCTCTCTTCCTTTCGTATGTATATAGTATATAGTATATATTATATGATATATATGATATATTATATATATATATATATAATTTAAAATATAATTATATAGAAACGAGTTTTTTGTTCTTGAAGTATATTTAAAGATTAATATACCATGCTTGGTTGTAGTTTTCTTACCTCGTGATAACAATACGTCAACGAAATTATATGGACCCTTTTAAACAAAATATTAATAATGTACTTATTACGATATTGGAAGTACTTGGCTTAGAGGGAATGTTCTGTATTGTATAATGTACTTTTGTTCCTCATGTGATGCCGAAGTGTTCGGCGCAATAGTTTTTTTCGATAAGAAGTTAATGATAAGACGAAGAACGTGTGGGTCACACGTTTCGATTATTCTGAAGATCCTTAACGGTAGAAAAAAAATGTTGTTTCGTATGCAATAATCTAATATTTATCTTGCTAAAGATAGAAATTTAAGAAAAATGTTAACATCGTAGACGTAGTGACATCGTTGCTTGTAATTCGAGCTCATACATTTTATCGGCATCGCCGATAGTTTAATAATTAACCACGTGAAATTTCAGGATTAATGGAACGAGTGCTTAATCTGGTCAGAAACGAGCTTATTGTAATAATTTCTTTTATATCTTTTCGTTTAGTTCGATTATTTTAAAAATGTTTCAGCCATTTTTTAATGAATATTTCGTAAAGAAACATGGTTTGTTCTTGGACAGTTCAATGCCGTATGAAACGATTTTTCGCTAACTCGTATATAGCTTCATCGATAAGTGTGCATTTCTACTCGTATATAAGTCGTAATCATAGATTTACCGAGAAATCTATCTATTAATTGTTATAAAATAGTCGTCGTATCCTCAAACAACTGCATAATGATCTTCGATGAGCTTAGTCACTGTCTCCTCGTAATGGACGCTGTAATCTCGTCACTCTTCCTTAACCTCTTAGGACTGATGCGCCACTATAGTGACTCGATTACATTATTAATTATTAAAGTTAAAGTATAAGTATCATACCTTTAAGTGAAATTATAATTTAATCATCAAGACTTTATTCCAGTGTACTCGCATGAAGAAATTATTTTGCATCGTTTATGCGCAATTCGCATTCTGCCACAGAGAGAAACAGCCCCGCGCAAAATTCAGCCGTGCCTAAGAGGTTAAGAACGAACATACAAGTAATATAAAGCGTGTAGTAGGCAATATAGATCGATGGATCCATTACATAAAACCCTAGTCAAAGTCTTCGAACATTAATGTCCGAGCGCTGGAAGTTCCTTTCCTCTGAAAGCGAACGATCTTACTTCCGCATTGTTTCGTTATCATTGCCACGTAATAGTATGGATATTTTATGCCAGTTTGTTACTACATAAGACACGGTTAAACTATCGATGCTTTGAAATAAAAATTTTTTCTGATTGTTTTTAGAGAAACTGGTCCCAGAAAAGGTTGAAAGTTGAATCGAGCTTTTGGCTCAGTATGGAATAATTATTAGAGAGTAACTCGAACAAAGAGAAAACATTTTAGTGGAGGATTATATGTTGACTTTCGGTTCAGTCTAATTACATGTAACCTCCGTATACTTATCGGACATGTCGTCGAGTACGTTTAAATGTTTCACCTAACTCCTAGGTCTGGATTAGGTCTGAACATGCTAGGATAAGCCTAAAAGTATCGTAGCGTTTGAATGCGTTTGATACATCTAATTAAATATGTAATCGGACAGCACTCGGATCCGATTCAGGCCCAATTCGCACCATTTTTTTCAAATCAGGCCTTCGGAGTGTGCAAAGATATAAATCGGAGATTAATTAGAAATTATAATTTGTGTTGATGCGGATTTGGCATCGGTTGGATTCGCGTCTGATCTGAATTCAAGCGAATTAGATCTAAGATAGACCTAAAAGCGTTGGGTATGCGTACATACTTAAGTCAGACCTAACTTTTATACTACTCAATTTAAGATAAATTTCGAACCTGGTGTTTTTAGATACCGACAACGTATGATCTTTGTCAATCTTGTCTTTCTATGCAAACATGATTCAAAGGATGATTCTATTTAGGAATGATCAGAATTGCAACGACTGGCTATATATTGCAAAAGGCTCGGAATAATAATTTGCAATGAGCTGCTAACTTGGTGGAGTTCGCTGATAGAATTTAAATTGTATTTCTTTTTATTCCGAAATAAGTGTAAATGTTATTGTCAGCCCTAGGACGCACAAGGTTTTAGGAGCTTAAAAGAGGGTCATATTATAATAATATTGAAATTTTATATTCGTAGCCAAGCAAAAAAATCGATTTTTTAACAAATGATACAAATCATCGTTTTCAAAACAAGATAATCGTTCCATCATCACGTACGATGTAATTTTGTAAATTTAACGGAGCGAAACATATGAGGGGGTTCAAATAATAGTGGTGTAGGTCAAATTGTCCTCATTGCGAGAAACTAGGAATATTATTGTTTACTAACGCGTGTTTATTGTTTGCCGTTCAAATTTATCCTTGAGATAATTCAATGTCAAGTTAATTTGTAATAATTTTTCGTGAGCTCTCGACCCTCCCTTAAGCGGACTGGGGTTAATTATATTGTACAAGATATATGTATGTTGCATTGTTTCTGTATATATGTGATGCTTCTCACAATGTATAAACGCGTCTATCGATTACTAATTTATAGTCTCGTAATATAATTATACAGATTTCGTAAGTGATACGCGGTTCGCAACGAGCTTTAGCTGTAAAACCACGTTCCTGTTAACTTTCGAGATTCGTTGTCGTTAAAAGTCGTTGTTAATTTTGAAAGTTCTCCCGCATTGAGAACGGATATTCCTCGCACAATATCTCCGATAGAGCAACGATGAGACGGAATACGCGCGTAGAGGCTGATGAAACGAACCTCGTTAGATAGAGAAGAGATTTCTAGCGCACGGACCTCGTCTGTCGCAAACACATTTAAATGTGGCCAATCGTTCGTGTATTGGCGCCCGCACAGTAAACTCTTGTCCAATTCTTAGGTAGGTCAGCGATTCGCCTTTCTCGATAGACCGGCGAACGTTGACGATAGCTCTATCTGTCTATCACTGTAATCTTCTATGTCTAATAACTACTGTAACTAAAGCTACTTCACTAAGTACCGAATTCTGTCGACATTCAACACGACTCGTCTTTCCCTTGACAAATTAACTAATTATCAGTCGGCACTGTAACGGACAAGGTATGGGATAGGTCTCTAACAGCTTATAGCAATTCTCTTCAACCTATTGCTATTGGAAACTATTATAATGAAATTATGCCAGAGTTCATTGTCCGTAATTAAATTTCTCTATTAATTATCAACTGTACCAAAACTTACAGGAACCTGCTTAAAAATATAAAATATAATACAATCGTACAAGAGTTAGTGGATCTGCCGTATATCTTGTCCGCATCTGTAATCTCTAACTGATTAGAGACATTTCACAACGTTGTTCGTTAGATTCGTTATATACCACATCCACTGTACAGATATCAGTAGTGTAAATGTCATCGATTTTCGACATATTCCGGCATACGAAAACATAAAAGAATTTCGTCTATACTATCGTTACGTGATAAGTTTATTGAGTATTTAATTGATCAGAAAAATTTTATATTCAGAATCTAAGAGAAGCTGCTTTATCTAGCCGTAGAATCGATCTTCAACTGAAGCAAGGAATAGCGGCGTTTCCTTGTACTCTCATCTAATATAGTTATATGTATGTAAGTATGCATATAGCTATAAAGTTTCACACATGTACGCACATATCAAGTAGTGTCTACGTATGTAAGAATAATTTGTGTGTATGATATACGAAAGTGTTCTATATATTAATAATCGTAAGTTGCAAATACCTATTACTTTTTAAGGTAACATAGTCTTACTTATACACATCGTGGAATTACCGCGATTGCACCTCTGCGGCCAAGAATATGACGCATATCAGGCGAAAGCCATCATAGCGATGATTTTATCGAATAGGACGTGTCCTCGTATGATAGAATTGCTTATAAAGTAAAGGTGACTGAACTAAAGTAGTCTGTATTTGGAAGTTCAGTTGAACTTTATTTCAAACATTATATTGAACGAAGACTACTGTCGTTACAATGAAATTATGCGCTATTACATGTGACAACAATTATAAATAATCTCAGAATCGCAACAAAACGGATTGGTTACAGAATAGTCGTCTTCGTAATCAATATGTCTAACGATTATTAAAACTCGTAAGCACATATCGCTTTCCGTTTATACGGAAAGTATACACGGCATACCTCCGTAATTAAATAATTGAAAGCATGTTGTATCATGTGTACGTTTCTTTGTGCAAGAATAAACACTATTGTGAAACCACCTTTAGCTTCTATTTTATCTTATTTACAATGTACCGTTCATTTCACAGTCTCGGTACATTAATTGACTAAAAAAGAAGCAATGATACAACTCAACTTTTTAAAAATATATAATTCTAGATATATATTTGCAAACGTTTTGTGAGACAATTTGTTTTGCATTCGGAATATTCTTGATAAATGTCTCTACTTATCTTAATACTGAACAACTAATTTTGTACTTCGTAGTTAATAGATTTTTGTTTAACATGCAATTATTTCATTAGATAAGCGTAATTAGACTATCGGGAAAGATTTTTCAAATAAGTAAAAAAAAATTGACGGGTGGAAAGTACTTTTCATGTTAAACTAATCAACAATATATTTAACCTGATGCAGGTGATAATGGTGATACAAGATTCTCCAATCTTTCAAACCGAAAGACTCTACAATTAAAAATGACATTTTATATTTGATGACGCGGTACCGTTAAATCAGCATTTACATCTTCGTATGCTTGAGCAAACGGTAATACGAGCAAGGCATTCGCGGTTAATCTTTTCTTTGGATCGTGTTGTAAACATTTTTGCAATAAATCAACTGCTTCGATAGACAGATTTTTTGGTAATGCTGGGGTCTCGCCCATTCCCACCTGTAAGTAATTTTTATAATTTAAGCTTCTCTCAAGCAAGATACTAATATAATTTATGTGATGCAACTTTTATCACTATGTACACGTATAGATCTTTCTTTAGGTGAAAAATGATATATGTTAGAATGCAATTCTAAAATACCTTGAACATTATTTGATAGTTCGAGTCATAATCTGACCATGGTCTCCTCCCACTGGACATTTCTATTACGCAACAACCAACTGACCAAATGTCGGCAGCTCTACCATGACCACCCGTCTCTGATTTCATAAATACTTCCGGTGCCATATAAGCTGTCGAAGCAATATTACATTAGCTTTGGAAGTACTTATTAATAAATAATAAAAAGAATATCTTATTTACCCTGAGTGCCAACAAAACCTTGCAATTCACCAGGCATAGTAGTATGCGCCTTAATTTGTACGGCGCTACCAAAATCGCCAAGTTTCAAGCAATTGCCTTCATCGGTTAAAAATATATTTGCAGCTGCATATAAACAGTATATGTGAAAACAGTCGCTCGTAAGTACAACGTAAGAACAAACATGGTTGAATAAAACTCACTTTTAATATCGCGATGTACTATTCCATGAGAATGAAGAACCGCTACGGCTGAAAGAAGCTGGTGAGTATATTTTCTAGTTAATGACTCTGGCAAACCAGTACCAGTTCCCGCTATTAAGCTTTCCAAGGTTCCTTCAGCGCAGAATTCCATAAAAATTAACATTTCTTCCTGCAATAATACACGTACATCTTAAAAATTGATCTTTCAAACAACAAATTTTGTACGAACTTACCCGATGAATTTCTAAGCCGTAATATCTAACTAAATGTTTCTGCTGAATCCCTTCAAATATTTGCAGTTCTTCAGCAACTCGACGAATTGCTCTGTGATCTCCGGGTTGCAATTGTACTTCCTTCATGGCTAACAGTTCACCGGTCTGGTTATTAACTACGGTGTATACTTTACCAAATCTTCCTTGGCCTGAAAATGTTATACATATCACTTTTGCACATTGTTTTCTTATCACTGATTCTTCACATCTTAAATGAAATATATAATAAATGATAATATTAATAGATCAAAAGTGTACCTATTTTAATGCCTCTTTGCCAAGTAAAGGTAACTCGTCTAGCTTTGATACGAACTCTATCAACAGCTTTTCTATCCGTAACTTGACCGATAAGTTCACGACTCCTTAGTCTTTCGTCAATTTCAGAGTCTACCTTTTGTATAGCACGTACGACTCTGTCCTGTCTCGATATGCTACGGTTTGAGGTATTTAAAATAACTGCTACATTGCCGTCAACTACAGTTGGTGAAGATGCCTTCTTCGAGTTTAGCGTTATGTCTGGAGACTTAAGTATATCTCTAGGTTTTTGTGAAAGGCTTAAACTCGCTGTCCTACTCCTAGAGTGACAAGGTGACGAAGCTCTTGAACGCGACAATCTTCTTAAAGCTGAAGATAGAACATACCTGGTTATAATATTGGAATAAACAAAAAAGGTCATGACATTCTGTACTCACGTTCTGTTTCTATATTTGTTATGGGATTAGCAGATCCAACAACATGAGATATACAGCTATCCATAGACGTCTTCAATTCCTCAAATTCTTCGTCAGTTAAGTGCTTAGTATTATGGGGTTCGCATACTGTAATTAAAAATTCTAATCCTTGGTTCGCCCATCTCGGTCTTAAACCTCTTCCTCTTTCGCATCTAGTCCTAACAAACTCCATCCACAAAAGTGCAAAAATGACTAATCCTCGCGCTAGTACAGCTTTCTCGCCTGTCGTAAATAATTTGCAAGTTTCTTTATAATAGTCAAAACCCATTCGATAAGCCTGGTGAAGTATTTCTCTTATTCTTGATCGCATAGCGAATCGATCACATTCAGCTTTTGGTTCCTCTGCTTGCTCAAGATCGCGTTCGAAATTTTCGATAACATTTGTTATCTGGTGACGAAGATCCATAACAGTTTCCTATAAACAAGCAGGTTGTTACGTAGTGAAACACTAATTTAACTTAGTAACTCACTTTTAAAGCTGTTAGGGATTCTTCTAACTTTTTATTGAAAACAGGCCATATCTCGATGTCGCGTTGCAAGCATCTAGCCAATGTAACACTCTTCACAATCTTCTCCCGACATTCGACAAACATCCCTTGCCACTCTCGTCCAACATACATTAACTGGAATCTAAGTCATATATCAGCATGAATCACTTATTTACTAATCAAAATACTTCGTGGAAAGATTGATTAATTTTTTCTCTTACTTGTTCGTCCAGTCTTCGTCGCTCCACTCTTCTGTACTTTCTTTAATTTCTCGAGGTCTCTCATTCAGAAATTCTTTAACTTGTTTAATCATCGTTCTTGCAATTTCACTGCAAACAAAAATATAACATATTGTTTACAAGGGAGCTATTAATTTTTAAAACATTTCAATGTAAAATAAAAATAGATATTTGATGGAATTGTAGTGTAGACAAACATAGAGCATGAATAATTACCAAAACTTGGCACCAGCAATTTCATAGCCGTCCAATATCTTCCCTGCAATGGCTTTCACAAAAATCCATTCGTCCATTATTAAATTTTTATGGAAACTATCATGCTGTACCATGTCCACCCACTGCTGCAAATAATCAAGGTACACTTCAAACACAGCCTTCAAACTTTCATCGAAGTCTCTCACATCCTCTTGGAATAAATACTCGTAACTATTATCATCGCCAGCAATTGCTGCTCTGGAATGTGCAGCGAATCTATCGCGATGAATGCATGCAATTCTAAGACCTTCCCTAAGTTCACGCATAAGTTGCCGAACAGATAGTGGACTAGGTTGCTCTGGCTTTTGCTCCAATCTCATCCTCAGAAATTCATGAACCACGTCCAAAGGTACTCGAGAAAGAAAGACGAAGGCGGCCCTAAAAAGACATGACTGTTCTATGGCAAAAATATAAAAATAATACACGTAGGTCGATGTACTTAAATCAAGCAACTTGAATAACTCGACTAGCTATCAGCAATAGGAAAAAAATACATGAGTCGAAATTTGCTCCACGCTTGTTTTACGAAAACATCATCAACATGAAGTTATGTCTTTAATACTAATCGGTACGACTGGGTATATTTTTTTCTAAGGTCAACAGCAAACTATTCAAGTGTCCTGTTTAAAAAATTTCCCCCTGTATAAGGAATACATTACTCTATTTTTCTACCTATACGACGGAAGATTCAGTTCTCTAGCCACAGGACTCCATACTCCATATCTACGCAATTGCATATCACCTTCGTATTCTTCGTTTAAATTACTCGACTCACTTATATCACATTTTTCTAACGTCAGTCTTGCCTTTCTCAAAATAGATGTATGCAATCTTTCAAGAAAATTCAGACTTTTCCCAAGGCCTCTGGTTTTCAATACATCTTCAATGTATTTTCTGCAGAACAGGTAATGCAATTACAAATTAATAGACGAAAATATAAATTTTTCAAGTTCTAAATAAAATTTTACCTATAAGCTTGTCGATCGAATTCGACTAAATAAAAATCGAATCTGTCAGCCTTCTCATCGTCAGTACACGTGAAAGATGATTCAGGAGTGGATGGCCAAGATTGTCCAACTGATATCCCAGCTGAAGAATTGTTACTGTTGTTGCTGTCGGAAGGACTGGTACTTTCTTCTTGCTGATTTGATACCTCAAACCTGACCAAAGTTTGTCGGTGCTCGGAAGAGTCCACAGTATCTGAACTTCTTGAACTGAATAAAAAAATTAGGCACGTTTCGACTTACTTGCGACGCATAAAATTTAACGTGATCGATGGTCTCTATTACATTACCTAATCCCGGAATCTACAGGATCGTCGAGCTTTTTCTTCGTATGTGACATCATTAGTAATTTCCCCAGTATTTGTAACTTAAGCCGGTGGTGTTTAGTCATATTATACCAAAGACACATTGCTTTCACTCTTCCAGTAAATTCTGAACTTTTATATAAGGGATATTGTGCACCCAAAGCTTGGGAAGACGGATAAAGAGCTTCAGCTGCATCCAGTCTAGCTAATAATCCTTCTATCTGTTGTAGAGCTTCTCCTTGTGCTTTGGCACACGCTCTACAATACATTGAAAGACATCCTGAACAGGTACTTAATTCTACGCTTGGACTAAGGCCACAATTCATCATACGATCCGCAGACGTATTACTGACGTTGCTCCAAAGCCCGAAATTATCTTTCACATTAGCGAGAGGGTTGTATCTGAAAATAAATAAGAGTCATTTAAAAGCATACATCCCTTAAATTATGTGATAAAAAAAGAAATTAATAATCTGACTTATGGAACATCAATTAAATATATACCTATATTCCATTATTTCTTTAAGTAATCCCTCCACAGCTTCTCGTTGCTTACATAAGTACTCATCTTGAGCCATTGAACTACGATCTGCATGATGAGCTTGTAATTCTAGCCATATTAAATCCTTCCACTCATTTTGCCACCTAGTTTCTTCATGACTCATCTGGCGACGACAATTGCGTTCTGTGCTCCCCTGAAAATATTATACATCAATATTAAGACTGACGGAACTATGTCCACAATATAATTGAAATAAATTAATTTTAACAATCTACGTAGTTAATGCTTGTTACGATTAATACTAAAAAGTGGCTTGTCGAACTTAATTAAGTTTCTTCGTAATCGTGTATCTTAAATAATACCGCTAAGTGAAAAATAAACGCTTGGCAATTATTAATAGAAATAGTATTGAAATAGTTGGAGATGCTAAATACAACGTGTTCAAATAGTTGAAATAGTATCATAGTTCTAACGCGTAACTGACGACATCAGTGCCATTTTTGAATAGTACATAGGCAACTAAGCTGTACACGTACCAACTTTATGAGAATAGAAAACGTATCATGAAATTTTTCGCGTTCTTTAAAACTCGTCGTCTTTGGTGATTGTGCGACTGGCGTCGTATTATCTGGGATCATGCTTTGCTCGTGAACTTCATGTGGGAACTTCTTTTCCTCGATATCAACGGGCTTTGACCGCAGACACCGGAATCTATTTCTAGTTTCGATCTGTAAACACTTTCAATTAGTTCTCGTTTGAACGGCAGCCAAAGAAATCTTCAGAATTTAAGTGATACAGGATGTTTCTTCAACGCTCATCCCGCATGATACCTTTATGTGATTAGGTGTGGACACTTGGTAATGATCCGACTTTTCTGCATAGTTGAAAGCCGCCTCCATGTCCAGCTTTAAGTCCCTCTCGTTGCCGCGCAGCAATTTTAAACTTCTCTTGCATTTTCGACTGCCGTCTTTGGTTACATCGAGATTTACCTCGTCTTCGTAATCTCGATCTGCTTTGTCGCACATCTCGTTAAAGATGATGTTGTCTAAAGTATTCCTTCTGCGAATCGTTACCTTACACGCCGTTTCCTTCTCCGCCGATTTAATATCCCTACAAATAAATAAAATTCTAATAATAACTCCTTCTATTCATGATATCAGAAATGCTACGATCACGAGCTGTGAGTTCTCAGCTAAGTGGAAATTCTATCTAAATTGCAATTGAATCGATTAAATCGTTTGTAAATTAAATTAGAAATACAGTATTCGCTAGATGCGCAATTCTTTGTGCACAATCTGGTGTGTGTTAGGTTTGGGCAGTTCTGGGCTGGATTACATCCATGTTAAGTAGCAGATATATTCGATTAGATATCAGGCGTGTCTGTATTAAATATCATTTATGTCTGAATTACGTAGATATGCATAACTATGCCTGACTTAAGTTTCGATTTGAGCCAGTTTAATTCTCATCCGTCCTTTGTTCGAATTTAACAAGTTTTCCTTTGCTCCCAGGAACGTAGTTAGAATGATTTATAATTTGCGAATGTCCTATTTCGGGCGATGAACTTATAAGCGTGTGCATTTAATATCGAAATACAAATTTGATTAGAGAAACGAGGAACGGATGAGCATTGAGACTGAGTTGAATCTAAGTAAATACATTAAATACATATTAAATCCGTATCGGATATCGGTCAGGTTTACATTGAGCTTGCAACGATTTATTATCACATTACTGTGTACTTTTCTTTTTCGCGAACTCTGCCCGGTCAACATAACAAACATCTACTAACTATTAACGAAACAGGTGGAAAATCGAACGATCCAAGGTGACCTTGACAACTTTCAAAGATAACACAAAATGTAAACTTGCTGTACCAGCCACCCAAGTTTAAAAATAATTTCCGCCAATCGAGCGACTTCAGAAATAATCAACATTGTCCTTTATTCCATCTTCTTTTTATCACGCCAATGAAAAACTTCTTAAATATACTTTTGGGTGCTTTTGTGCTCATCTCAACACAGTTTCGTAACTCAAGAGTAACAATTTGTTCGCCATTACACGTGTACACTGATTAATCATCGCCGACAGTTCCGGTATACCCTAAATACTCACATTTGCACGAATTTTATGAACACTCGGTTGGATGCGAAATTACGCCACAGTTGCAAAACATTCATTCGGCGATATGTACTTCGAAATTGGATTCGCGGTGGCAGGAAGTACAGTTGCCGCGAGATATTTAAACAAGAGCACACTCAAGGCAAGCGAGACAGAACCATTAGCAGATGAAAACGAGCAAACACTAATGCAACTTGTCGTCTTGTCGATTTATTCTTAGGAGTAGAACTCTCTAGCGGACACACACCTGAAAGCAACTCTCCATTGATTTAACGTCCAATAGCTGTCGCTTCTCTAGAGTCGAAAGTAAAACTTGAACTAGCGTCTACTTTGAAATCGGCACAGCCGTGCGAACAGCTTTTAGGCAGATATACTGGTATGCATGCACGTAGCACCATAACTTACCCTCCATTCAGTTTCTGTTTCATGTACCTCTTCTTACGACTCAGCCGAGTCCTCGGAGGTGTCTGTCCGTAGATATCGCACATTGCTTGAATCGACTCGTCGAATTCGCTGGTCGGACTGCTCGATCCTTTCTTGCTGTAAAAGCATAAACCGGCTGGGTGTAAATAGAATTTCTTTAAATCTCGGAACTGAAAATACCTCGTCGACGAATTCTAATGTTACGCGATGCATTGCCAGAGTGAAGAAAGATATTCTCGTTGTTTGGTAAAGAATTCCTTTGAAAACTAATCTCTTGCTTGTCAGAGTCAATTTTATTTTTACTTAAATCGAAGACGAGGTATAGCAATTTGACCAAATTTGTTTCACACACAGTACGCTTCCCCCACCTCTATGATAGCCAGGTAATCATGACGAATTGCATACCGAGGAAACGGTAGTAGCCACAAATGTGCAAGTATCTCGATGTCTTTGAATGATAACATGACAGTCTTTCATTATATTCCACCGAGAACTGCGGTACATTTTGCGAGCAGAATGACAATTTCCTGCTGTTTCATTAATAGCACAAAACACTTTGATGGAGTATTACGTCGGTTATGACTACGTTGTACAATAATAATTCGAAGTCTCCCTCTAAACACGAACAACAGACTCATTGATCACGGTTACACGCTTGTCGGCAAACAGGCGCATGATAAGGCTCGCTATTTACATTGCATTCATTTTTGAAATGCAAACATGCTGTAAATAGAATCAGCTGCAGAGCATCGATGAAGCTTCTATACGGCATAGTGCAATGCGATGAAATAAAACGAAATTTGACTTGATATTCCAGGAAATGTTTTAGACGACGTTAGAACGCGTATCGGTGTAACACGTATGCCAGAATAAACGTAAATCTTCCTGCAATGAACGAATGCAACTTAGCATAATTTCGTAAGCATAACATAAGCGCAATTAACATTTTAGTAAGTTTAAATAAAACAAACACAGCAGAATTCCACAGCCGTTCAATAAGCGTCATCGGATAAGTAATTGTCACGGATATCTCTCCCTCAAACGCGCGCCCCTCCTACATATGTCGTCTAGCATAATGTCGCGTGCGATCCAAGGGAAGCAAACAGGAGACGGACGAAGTTCTTATCATCGTGCCCACGGGACGGGAATGACAGAGAAACTTGCTATTCTATCCTTTCCTGCTTCGGAAATCCGTTTTCTATGGCCGAAATTACTTAAATACATGTTTCATATCTGAAAAAAGGTATTTTATGTAATGAAATGAAAATACAAAAGCTAAGTTGCATAACATAAATTATTTTCTTCAAAGTCTTACGGTTTGCGGATCCTAATTAAATTAGGTAAATATAATAGATTACCGTAAAAATGAATTTCCAAATCTGAGCAAATAATTGCGTCACTAAATATAGTAGTGACGTGGAAGACGAAGTATTAATGTACATATAACACATTTTCAAAGCGGTTGGTTTCACTTTGGATTCAAAGCAATGTTGCTGCACACGTAATTATCTAATGTAGCTAATATGTTGGATTGATTATATTTGGAAGCTGTATGGGAGGAGATACCAAATATAAAGTATCAGCTTCAGGTATTTCGTAGTTTTCAAGATAATTATAAAAACATTCTAATGTTATTCCTTGAAATTAGCAACATCGTTGCTACACATTGAATGCCACCTATTCAGACGATACTAACACATGTATCTTCGCTGTATAGTTTCGACTACTGCGTAATCTATCATCTTAAGTCGTAACTAACAGTCGATAAAGTAGGAGCGATACCGACTTCACTATCTATAAGGTGCCCAAACAGTTAGCCTGAGTTAACTTATTTTTCGAGCCACATTCAACATGTTTACCAATAATTAAATATCTCTGAAATTCCTAAAATCAAGTTCTCTGCTTTTGTGTAAAGAAGGTACCTTTTTCAGAAGTTTACCCTTTATAGTGGCTGTCAGGAAAAGTGGGGAGAGGGGACCTCTACTGACCTAACACCGCTAAAGAGGTGTATGAATATGCAGGACTGATTATAGTGGTAGCTTAGATTTTTCTTACAAACTAATAAATGCCCGAAGCTAATAAAGTATTCATGTCGAATTAAATACAAAAAAATATATTCTATTAAACTGTCAGAAATAGTTAAAAGCTCTATTTCTTTATCTATAACTACGGATCCTATCTTTTATCGTTGAATACGTATATGCAATATAACAATAAAATTACAATTAAAAAAACTAAATTTCTAAAACTAATATTTGTCATGGTAAAAATGATTTATTTAAAACACATGAAAGATTTGAAGGTTATCTTAGTACATTCTAAGCGGTTTATCACTCACGAATTATTTCTTAGATTTGTTAACTGCACTCCAAATTTTGCTCTTATGCAACGTCAGCACCAATATGCATTGATATCAATTTATCGACAGGAACAGCAGCTTAATTAAATTTTAATAAGAAACTAATCCATATTACAGATTCTTTTTCACACAAGGAATTTATTTATAGGGTTGAAACAAGTGGCATCGTAATATTACTTAAATCTGGTTTAACTGTCTACTAAATTCAATTAAATAGCAAATATCGTTGTCGCATGTTCTGCCTGCATTTCTAAAACACGTACACGTACTATCGCTATGAACAGCATACGCAAATTCTCTAATTATTTAATCAGCCTCGTATCGAGTAATCTCACTTGCGCATGTAACAGACGTCGCATGTATTAAAATAAGCATTTTTCACATAGAACAAACAATGTGATGACTACACTGAACTATGTTACTTCCTGCTTTTAACATCCGCGACTGTTGTAATCGACATAATATTGTTGTTCTACCGAAAAAATAATTGTAGCAACGTAACATTAACAAAGCAGTCAGTGCTGCGTAAACGAATGCTCGCAAAACAACAATTTTGACGTTCTGATTATTAGCAAGCATGCAGTCTTCCCAGTTATTGTGTTACATAAAAGTAAAACCAGCTTCATCCAGTATTAAAAATGGACAAACGTTTGGTGACATGTAAACAAAGTATGGTCATCCAATCGCGTATCGAGCCGGTTGCATTTTCGTGAAACACGAAAATGCACCAACCACGTGCTTAGGTTGTCGAAGACAAAAAAGCTCACCTAATAAGACCGATGTCATCGTCAGAAGATCCTGAACAGGTATTTTGAATGGTAGGATTTCGTCTATTGTATCTCGACATTCTTCGTCCATAAAAAGCACATAACATCCGAAACAACGCTGTCGACGTCCACTGAGAAACTTAGCGCAGGTGCAATATCTTGCACTGTTGCCAGATGAGTTGAAGTATGAACAGGTGTCCGAGAAAATAAAGTGAACACGTAATAGCGCGGGAAAATTTAAATAACCCTGATACTTCTTTCAACACATCGAACAGTTAATAGTATTACTAATAAACTATTTGAAGTTAAGCAAAAAAATAAAATAAAACTAAAATAAATGGTAATTTGTTTACGTACAAATTCCATTTTATCCTAATTAAAATATTTCAACAAATATGAGTTTGCGTTGGTGTGTTTGATGTAATAATAGTACACCTCACACATATGGTATGATTGTTTTATTAAAGTAAGATACAAGTAATTCTTTTTATATATCCTCGCACCCAACAAGTAATATTATCCTTCAATAAAATACAATGTCTATGCGTCTCCGTGATCGTACCTTGTGTGTAGCATGTGTGTTCATATGTGGTATGATCAGAATGGAACTTTTGGTCGTTTTTTTAATAACTTCACGACAAAATGTTCATGGTGTTTGAAAGTTACAAGAATGTTTGGTATCTTTTTGGAAAAATAGAAATGTATTTTCTCGTCTACCTTACTCTAACACGCTTGGATATGTAGTGACGGAAAAATCGTAGCACCGTGATACGATGAACGCGATGCGCACCACAGATTTACAATGGTGATCACAAGAAATTTTGAAATTTCTATTTTTAATAACCCTCGTTAGCTAATTTAATTAGTTACAATGATATGATATAGCATAAATATATCCCTTTCTGCTCGCTTTAAATGTTTTGCTGATAAGAAAGTATGAGAAATCATAAATGTTTGTATAATGACAGTATATTTAATAGTCAATAATAGCATATTGCGTTATATTGTATTATACTTAATATACATAGTAATTTAGTCTTATTTAAACTTATTGCTATTGAGAAACTCCTGTCGTTTGTTTTAATACAAACATGTGTAGTATTATTACATTATTTCTGTGATAAATAAAAGTTGATATTCATTCATTTTTGTACAATTTTGATTAAGTCATTGTCTAATTTAATTTCTGCAATTCTACTGTCACAGTATGTATTTTCTTTTTGATTAAGTATTCCATTTTGATATAAAGAATTTTCTTTTGACCACCACTGTAAGTGTAAATCAATTATTATTAATAACCCTATGAAGGTATTATAATACCAATTTACATATATGATATTTTAAGTCCAAAATTTTAGCATATGATAATTTACATATTTACAGATATTACACAGTAGTAAAATAGTAAAAAATATATCTTTTACCTTCATAAGGAATATCATTTATAGACAGCACTACGTTCTAGCTGTTTGCAATTTTCTTGAATATAATTGAGTGGCGTATAACAAACAAACCGTGTCATTTTCCAGACAGTCATTTGAGTAAATTTCTGATATAAAAATTTGAGATATAAAGATTATTTTTAATGTCTACGTTTCTAGTCCCAACGTCGTTTAAGGACATTTTAGAAAAAATTTTTGGAATGTCTGAAAAGTTTTCACCAAGCGCTTTATATGGGTAGAGTGGCTTTCATGAAAATGGTATTAATCTACATCCTTGGATATTAGACTTGAACTGAAAATGTATGAAATATTTAAGCATTTTTTATGCACATTCAATAAGTACAAATAGGCGGCTATAAAATGCTTTTTTTCATTTTAATATTATTTCAGTAATAATAATAATAATAATAATAATAATAATAATATTAATATTAATAATAATAACGCTACTAGATTGTAAATATTAATACAATAATAATATAACACTACTAATTTGTAAATTATAATATTAAATATAATATATATTCAAAATATATCTATCCTTAATGTTTCCTGTACTTTCCCCTCGTGTTTATTGTAACATGTGATGATGTTAATATATCAATGATCAGATACTTTTTTATTCTACTCTTTCTTATTATCGCTCCTATTTTATCATTTACGCTTCGTTTGCATTCCGTCGAAAAATTGACAGTATATGAAGATTATCAAAACTTTTACACACTTTTTCATCTTTTTACCATTTTTTTAAGAAAGAGAATTGTTTAAAAATCCTTATAACATAGCAAATTGCTACATATTATACAGTTTTCAACATTCAATTCATAACATTGTATATATTATACACTTTTTAACAACAAGTTTTTTAGTTATGTTAATTTAAGTTATTTAAGTACGTAATCTTTTATCCGTATACAGTGTGTCTCGCAAAATTGTAATAGTGTAAAAGAAAAAAAAATACTTTCAGCTTTTTCGTATTTTGTGTTATTATCATATTCCTGTAGGTATAATTGCAGTTATAAAGTACACCTAAACGAATAAGTCTCTAATATCATTCTATTTGATGTTATACAATTTATGATTATAATTACATTCAATTAAGCGAGACATTCTGCATATGCATACGAATGAAAAAGAGGCATCACGAAATTTAATGAAATATTCATTGAAATGATTTCTAGGAAATCATTCGTATATCAGAAATGACAGTCTAAAATGTTAATTCAGTGGATATGTTCATGGTCTACAGTCTGGCTTATAGGAATACCACAGACTCATTTCATGAAATATTACAACCATGGCAAATATTTTATTCAAATTTTTAAATATATTTTTTTAACGTATCGGATACCGTCAATGTATACCATATATCATAGTAAACATAAGTGATTATAATAAATCAAATATATTACAGTAATTAGCATTCGGACGATGAACTATCTGACAAACTCGTGAAAATGATGATTTTCTCCAGAAATTATTTGAGTTTTTGCTAACTTCCTTGTCGCTTTAACATGAACACATGACGAATGGTCTCAAGCAACAAAGAAGTGAGTGTCTTACACCTACGATAAGGTTCCGAACGCATCGGAGCATCATCGTCCGAATGTTAAACGTATCTGTATCTCAAAAGTTAATAGACTTTGATGGTATATTTGTTAGGCGAAGTATACTAGTTTCCGGCTGCAGAATACAACAGTAAATTTGGTGACGCTACTCTGGAGTCATTCTGTATAGAAAACTGTAGAGAAAACTGTCGCTTTACATTATTTTAGGCCAATGTACGTAGTTACTTGTAACTCACTAACGAGTAAATACTGAACGCACGATATCGTTTGAACATATTACATCTTCTATTGCTTCTATTCTAAATACTGTAAATGGTACAATAACGAATTAGAATCGAAGTGGTAAATACGTATAAGCGGCCGCTATTGACAAAAATAATTCTCTGATGACACATATTACAACAATACGAAAAATTTCTTAGTACAAATCCTTATCAAGGACGGAGAATACGCAACGACGTGATAAGAACCGCGACAAAAAGGTAACCAGCAAACAAACTGTCAATATATGTATGTGCGGCATTTCGCTCGGTGACCGACAGTATGTAATACTTTGACAAAAAAAAATACTGGCGCGCCGGTGTTTAAAAGTTCTTGGAAAAATAAAATAATATTCACAAACCACGGTAACATATTTTCTTGTTATTTTAGCAGAAAAAAAAGGGAAGAGAAGAAAAAACAACATTAACTAACAATATAGTTAAAAATAACGAAGTTATCATCATGAAGTATCGTTAATATTAATATTTAAATATTCTCCAGCTAAAACAGCAAGAAAACGTGATGAAAAATATATATAAACATTCATTTTCGCGAGAAACTGCTCAATTATGTGGAAGTATACATGGAAGACGGCACGTTTTTCATGTACATGGTATAGTAATTATACTGAGTTCATAAAAGATGGAACAGCATTTTCCCGGCAGGATGAAATGGTCAGGCAGGCATGTAGGCAAACGAGTATATAATTTACATGTTTTCAAATTGATCGACACGACGCTTAGTATTGCCTTTGCGAATTTCACGAAGAGTTTTGTATTTGTCACGACCTTGACGCACGTTTTCCCTGTGAATTTTATCCATAACTGTTTCCTTCGACTCATCGCGTGATTGCGCAAGATCCTTCTTTAAAGCCTGAAACAGGTTATGAGGATTAGAATACATGTATAATATGGCTTCGAAAATTGATACAACTCAAAAAAACATTAAATAGAGAATTTTAATACTATGCCAATATTTATCCATTTCAATATGTATCTATTTTCAACATATCTAATAAAAATTTCAGAAAAAATACCTTAAGTTGATCATGAAGACGTTCATTTCTTTCTGCTAAAGTGCGCCGTTCTTCAACCGGATCGATTATTGATTCGTCGGTTGCAAGATCTTTAGTAACATCACCGTGATTAATATAATCAAATTCGCCATCTTCTTCACCTTCCTCATTTTCTTCAACATGATGATGATGCGGTGTTGCACTACTATTCTGATATACTCTATCGGCTTCTTCTTGTCTTAATCTATTTAACAAAGTAATTCAGTTAAAATTCAATGATCATTAGTATACTGCAGATTTTTATGCGGAATAAAAATTATCTACATTAATTGTAAAATACATTATTTTTTTTTCTTCTCTTTAAAAACGCTATATTACAGTTAAATCAATAATTATAGGATATTTAGATATTAATATAAAATTAAAATGAAGAATTCTTCATACTTGGCAGCTTCAAATTCCTCCTGTAGTCTTCTTGCCTCTGCATCCTTGGCCTCAACTTCAGACTGAATGCGCTGTACCTCTTCTTGTTTGGCTCTTATTTCTTGTTCGAGCTTGGCACGCTCTGCAGCCTCCATTTCATGTGAAAGTTCAAGTTTCTCCATCATAACTGTCAGTTCCTGCAGACAAAAATAGATGATGTATCGTTTGCTTTTGAATATTGCAATATATTTGAATAAGGTTCAGATAAAGATCAGAGTAAAGATCAGATAAAGATTATAGTCATTGTCTAATAGTTTATTACCTTCTGACGGTGTTCTAATTCTTCTTTGGCAGCTTGTAATTGTTTCAGCTGTTCTTCCAAACGTCGAATCATTTCCTGTGCCTCGTTTAATTCGGCTTGCCGCCTATCCATTTCTTCCGCCATGTTTCTAAGTCTTTCTTCATATTCTTGTTGCTTCTTTTCTGCGCGTTCCCTTGCAGCTATTTCCAATTGCAACTTTTCTCTCTGTTGCTGCTTCGCAATTTTTTCTTCCTTTGCTTGAGCCTGTGCATTATAAATAAATTTCGTTGTTACCGCCAGATTTGTGACAAAAAAATAGTATGGATATAAACTGAAATTTACCTTCATTTGCTGAACGTCGATCGTATCCGGTCTGCGTCTACGCATGTAGAGTTCGTGATTTCCCATGCATAGTGCTAAAATTCGTTTATTAATCTTAACTCTAGTCGCAAAAAATACGAAGTCCGGCGCTTTTTTGTCGATCGGCTTAATTATAAACTTCTTATCGTTGAACGAGATATTTCTGATTTCGGACCATGGGAAACCAATTTTTGGAGTTAGCTTATCGTCTTTCTCGTATATGTTCAAGCCCAATGCGTCAACGCCTAACCAAAGATCCGTACCCTTTTTGTTACGGATTTCGAAATAATTCACTCCGTACATTTCCAAATCCTAGACACGAAGGAATATATACGATCACGTTAATATTAAGAAAGATATAGTTTTGAAGATCTTTTAACAGATAGAATAGTGTATGTATCATTACCTGAGCGATTTTTAAATATTCCATCATAGCATCCTCACGTAACATACCGCGGTGTTCTTGCCACCAATTAGTGATGGAACTTTCCCATTCCTCTTTACTCATCTTGTGTTGGTCCACAACACGTTGCGGAAGTAGACGATCATTTACTAGGAAACCAGCGATATGCGTGCCTTTTTGGAAATCCCCATGTCTTGCTTGGACTGCATAAGAAGCTAACAGTACAGACGTTTCTGGAGGACAATATATTTCGTCCGTAAGGATTGCATTTTTTACCTGAAACAAACGATAACTAAATGTTCAGTTTCCTTCCTCATTGGATGCATTGCGTTGCTTCACGGAAACAGCAAAAATCATATAAGTAGTACACACAATAACACTTCTAACTTTTCGCACTTCAATAGCGCACAAATGAATTGAATAATAATGTGCTGTTACGAACTCAATCTTGTTCAGCCATAACGCAATTCTATTACCAATACGAAGAGTAGTTGAATAATAGACCGCCAATTTCTCATAGTTTTCCTTGAACCTCTTACTGAAAGTAATAGTTACCATACCGTATATATATATATATAGTGTTACTGAATTATTATTAAGAAGAAGCACTATCATACTTAAATAAAGAAAATTCATCGAAAATTTAACCGAAGCGATTAATTAGTCATTTAAATCTGCTGAAGTCTTTATGAATTGACAATATTGTTTCTCTTTCTCATTTTGGAGAATCTAATCATGCCTTTTTATGTCAATACATTAGCGGCGATTTCTTAAAGAGTTTCTAAAGTTTTAAAAGCTTAGCATTGTTCTCCTGATAATCCATTTAACGTTTTATAGATTATCAATCATGCGTCAGAGTGCGACGCCTTTCCTGTGAAATTGTAAATCTTGTTCTTTTTAAATCCGCAACATACCTGCCATTCAGCAATGTTTCCCTTGTCAGGTTTCAATCACTTTTATTTCACTCTTACATAATTTCCTCGCGTGAAACATTATGCTCTATTTAACTAAACGTTATCATATCGATAGAAGAAAATAGAACCAATAAAATGAAATTACATTTTTTCAATCAGAATACTTACTTATATTTGTCCACGACTCTATATTGATTCTTGCTGACTATAAATATTACTCTTTACCCATTTCCACACAATAAAAAGGCTAGTAAATTTAACTAGTAGAAACATTAGTTTAATCTACCTGTCCGTTTACACACGCGTTTCGAAACGATATTCAATCTCACGCTACATCGAGGACAGAAGTAATTTCTTTCGTTCAGACGACTTTTCCAGTTTATCTCTTCCTTTTATCTAATTGTTTGAGCATTACCCAATATCGTTTCGTCCACGGTTTTCTCCGTGGTATATACATGATTCGCGGGACCACGTTTCTATGCCACGAATTACAGCTTCTCACGTTTCCAAACGGTTTTTCACATTATTCTCGGTTAAGATCGAATTAGGATTGTCAGATTCGGATTCGTTTGTATCATTGATATTGCGCCCATCCCGATCCCGCCATATACGCAAAAAAAAGCGATTGACAACTGTTTGATCCAAACCTGAAGATAGAATAGCCGCAGTGTGATATCCTGGATCAGTTCCTCCGCAACATCTTCGGGATAGAACTTCGCACGGAATTTGAACTGCAGCGGAGTCTCCTTCTTGACTTCTTGGTTCATGACCTGGATACATTTCAATGGAATTAACATGCGACCACGGAGAAAAAAAAGTGAGCATACTTAGAAATCGGTTCAAAATTAAGTTACAAAAATCACTCCATCGTTTAAAAGCATGCAAAGTGGTCTCATCGATACGCACGATGGAATAATTTGCAGGTGCATGCAAAACAGTAAAATAAAATGTCGATGACATAATTCGGCCGACGCATAATCCCGACACAATCGGCAAATTTGATTATGTTATCAGCGAGTATCGTATCGCGATGATAATGTTTGTCCGTCGAATGGATTTCAATGTTTAAAACTGAAAAATGTTTTATTATTAGCAACTGAGAGTACAATGACGATCGTTTAAATGTAATCGTTTAACATATTGGATTATATCAAATTTGTTTAATAATTGACATTCCTTTGGTATAGAAGATATACAACGTTCATACATCTACATTTTGAGTAATAATTAATATGGCTTTACATAATCCCGGAATACGCTATCTCGACATTCGACTTGATTTATTGCAAAAAGATTGACTCGATAAACGATATTATACGATCCTCTTACAAGATCAACATTATTAAAACATATTTCTACAGGTCGTTCGTTTTTCGAGTTCCGTGAGACCTTGTCAGCCGATTTCTACGCGAATTATTCAATTTATAACTTTAAAAAAAAAATCAGTGTCTAAGTAACGAACGCCTACTCGGCCAAATACTCGGTGAGAGTTCAAGATCGATCGCGAACTTTCTCAAACTTTTACTTCAAACGCTATATACTTTCACACTTCACCAAATGCGAACCTCGTTTTACTTGAGCACGCTTCATCTATATTGGTACTGAAGATCAGTGACGGTGACAAAGATATCATAGACACCGTTTAAGCTTTTCATTGTCCCATTAAAAATAGATAAGTAGATTAATATTTTACAGCCACCAGAATATCGTTAACTTGGATATATTTCTGACTAATGCGATTATTGTATCGACTAATAAAATATATTCCCATAGAAACACTCTAGTCGTGAATTAATCAAAATTTAGACGCTCTAAAAAAATGATTAAAATGGCCAAATAGATGGCAGAATGAGTGAATAATCAATAGTAAAATGACGAGTGAATCATCGCCTGTACAAGCGATTAATTATATATGTACTTGATGAACTTTATCCTATTGCAAACGCTTTACATAAACCACGATATCTCGAGATATTGCAGCCAATTTTATGAAACAAATATTTTGCTGCAGTCCTCACAATTTGATATAAGTCGATCACATTAATGTTCAAAAATGTTTAAACAATAATCGACCGGCTGTTGCTGCTGCTTTAATATTGGATGCATCTTTTATGAAATTTTTCGTTAGAGCGTTTTAATAACGTCTGCAGGCTGATTCCGAAACGCACTGATCTCCAGTAATTCTATACTCGGTGACACGTGTTCAAGTGAACGGGGAACCGCATCCACCAGCACGGAAGTGTCAATCTGAACTCTGGACATGGTCGCCTTGACCGCGACTGACATCTCGGTTCAACACCGGTAACACGTTTTTCACAACATTATTGATACCTGTGCACGGTTGCATAATCCCACGGACACACCAGACCAACTATTAAAACAGTACTTAAACTGTGTTCGCCGGGGGGTGAGGTGGGTACGGACACTGCAGATGCAGCAAGCGTGTGAATTTTTTCAGACACGTTGATGGACAGTATTACTCTTAACTCGTTGCATCTGACACGTGCCCGGTTAATTGCAGGTGAATGTTAAAATCGATTAAAACCCTTGCGCGGCGCGCTGTGACAGAAGTGTATGACAGTTGTGTTGACTGTAGGGTGAACAGCGGCAGACATAATACACCCTTCCGAAATAATTGCCGTGACATTGCCGGCCAAACTGTCGGACAGAGTTTTCGATGATTGAATAATTCCCAGCAAAAGCGAGCGTGTAATTACTATATTTAAAAAGAAAAAAAATGAGAAATTTGAAAGTCGCCTCGACTGGTTTGACAGTCCTGGTACTAAATGCATGCCGCTGTCTCTAATCGTAGAAAGATCAAAAGAGAAACTCGGAAACAAACGGGAGGAAAGGTTACCAGCGAGACAGAACTTGTCTGCTTCATTTGAACTAGGTTATTGATGAACCATTTCTAGCATAATGAGGGTGTGCGAAAAAAGTCGTCTTAAATAAACAGTTATTTACATAGATGAGTTGCACAGTCTCGAGACTCGCTTGTTAGCCTTTCTTGGTTTTTTTTTCTTCAAAGCTATTACAGAGTGTGTTAGAAAAAAAGAAGAAGGTAGAAAAACATTGTTTGACTAATAGTTTTAACTTATAGTTTTCTTTCAAGACACGTGTCGTAGCTAGAAACAAGATTTCCAAGCAAGACGATTACGATTTTAGAACTGTGTAAGATCGTAGAACCGAACGAAAAAATATTTTGATTGTTTCTCAAAGTCTCCGAGTTTACAATAACTCGATGACATAACGTTTTATAAAGTCTTGCGATCAGGCAAGATAGTATAAGAACTTAGCAGATAAGAATGATTAAATTCTTATTTACCAAGCTACATTCAGAAAAAAAAATTACCACCAAATGCATAATGTATGCAAAACATATTCATCAAATACTTTTTTATATTAAATACTTCGAACCGAAATATTTACAATATTTTTCATCCGAGACTTTGATATAAGATAAAATGACATTCGATGATGGAACTGTTTGATGGAAACACAAAGGACAAACTGTAGCGCTGTTTGGTTTAAACTCGTGAGGATTAGCGAACGCTAGCTAAAGATTTAACAACTTTTTGTCCAGCAAAAATTGTTGTACCTAAAATAGGTGCATGGTGACAAGCATTAATTACAGTGATCGATTTGGACATTTGCGAGCGCCAAGATATTGATCCTCGACTGAAAGTTAGTTTTGGGTTCCCTAATGAACAACATCGACTAAACAATGATAAAGTATTTTGTTATTAATGCAGAATTTTTCAAATGGCTGAAAAATTAATAACCTTGTACGATACGAGCGAAACTCTTCGTGAAATAGTTCAGTTAGTACTAAAGACCACAAAATATTATTATTTCATTAATAAGTCATTCGAATCACTCAAGAAATAAAAATTCTGTGTAAATGGTAATTCCTCTCAAGGCAAAGGTCTCGGTTTTAGTTCGAGGATGTGAATCCAGACGCTGCACAGTGACCTAGGAATTCGCTTTCTGTAATCGAACTTATTCGAGCGTCGTTTCAACGTTTCTGGCTAATATTTATTTGTTTGGCAAATTATTGGAAATGTCTTAAAAATTCGTAGACTATTTTGAAATGCTTACGCAGGCGTGGAGATACTGCTGTCACCTATTTCTTCAAATTATTCTGCACGCGAAGGTCGCTAGAGGTTGCAATTGACTTCTTCTTAGCTCTTCCGAGCGATTGTTTTAACTTTCATATTAAAACAAAGTCGGTTACTCGCGACAGTTTAGCAAATTTCAGACACAGAGAGCGAATTTTCAGGCCACCGTAAGCCGGGGGCAATAATATTTCTCGATTCACGTCTACGGGTTAGAGAATTTGTAATTACGGTCTTACGTGCCAGAATTTTCGAAGGCCGGACGCAACCACCTGCAATTATTTGCCAATACCGTCACAATACTGCTTTCGCTTTGGTTTTTACGATCATACTAGTCGAAAATGTGACTGACGGGGGACAGTTTAAGTACACAAACGTGATATGCGCCGGAAATAACTCGGAACCGTTCAATCGAACGAATTTTTCTCAATAGTCGTTCAAAAACCATCCCAAATCAATTCATCATCGACGACGTATCGACATCGTTCTATGTTTTATTACTATCATTGAAAAATGCTATTTACATATTCAGAAGTTACTACATAAATACAAAGAACGCGCGAAATTTCATTGTTCCTTCGAAATACGACAATAGTAATTGTGTGCAATAAGATCGCGGAGTGTTCCCAATTAAATCGCGGCTGTAATAACATGTAGTTCTATCGTAGATAAATGAATCGCACGTTGCAAGCATGCTCCAAGGACGTCGATAATTCGTGCCGATTGCGAATAGAACAAGGAATTAGAACAACGCTAGATATCGCCGTTTCTTAACGGTCGGACGACCGAGCCTCGGGTCCATTTCAAACCGGACCGTACGTATCGTTCGACTGCATAGTTTCTGCTCATTAATTTAAAAAAAGAAATTCACCGATAACAGCCAATAGTTTTGGCTACAAACGATCGTGTGAAATTCCACGCAGCCTGAAAGATAGCCTATAAACGTCGAAACTTCAATGAACGTGACACCACGAATTTCCTGATCCGAGCTCGGTCTCGTTCCAGAAGTATGTATTCTATATGTTGACAAGATTGTTGTAACGTTGCTTCACGTAGCAGGGCTCTTTTATATACATTATTCAAAACAGAACACCGCGTTATCGTAAAACGTGCTGAAACAACGTAAAGTGTCAGGAATTTAAGTACGTGTACAAACGGCTCATTAAGCTGATTTGCCACGTGGCTACTTACCCAAGAGGAGAACGGAAATGCTAAAAGTATGTTAGTATATTGAAGCATAAGAACAATTTGTTAAAAAATTTGTTAAACTAAAATCGTTTAAGGTAAACTGTTCATTCTATGCAAAACGAAAAAACAGTCGAATGAAACGATCAACAAAGTGATTTAGCTTCAAAAATATTTCAAGAGAAATATCTGCAGTAGAGTTCAACGTTTTACAAAATTTCATTGCTCTCGCTAAAAAAAAACGAATAGGTATTCGTAAATATTACATTACTGATAGAGAAATCGCGTGAATCGATCTATCGATGTCGCTGAACAAGCGCGGTGACGCGTTCTGATATTAACGGTGCCAAATAGCGGGAATATGTAACTGTACGTGCCATAGTAATTAGAAGAAGAATAATAAAGAAATGGGTAGTCACCAATAGTTTTGCGACACAATTTCCCAACACAGAGGAGGCTGGGAGGAGATCTAGGAAAAATGAAAATTTGTAATTCTATCCGTGCAAGATTCAAACATTACACTTGCGGCATTATCTGAAAGCAACGCGGCAGTTTCAATATCGTTTTGAGATCAAGTAAATCGAACTGGGCGTATCAAGTAATGGAATATTTTAATTTCCAAATCACGTGTTAACTGCGAAGAGAGAAATATCCGTGGCAAGGTTGTGGTCAACACTTTCTCCAAAAAGAGCACTGCAACGAGCACGTGCTAACACTTTTGTCGTAAAAGCTTAACGACACAAATTGAGCATATCCTTCTCGCGAAGTGCCGTCGAGAGAAGAAGAATCATCCAGACGCGCGTTCGCGTTTTCGCTTACAAAATAAACTCGCGTCAAATTTAAACAATGACCACTTTGGCACAGAAAATTTTGCCAAGATAACAAATTATTTGCCTGCTTTTCGCAGCTACACGATTCGCTCGCAACCAACTACACCGCAAGATCATTAGGCCAGATTTCTCCATCGTGCGTCTAAGCCACATGAAATGTTTATTTCTTTACTTACTGATAATACCTCCGGCACTATAGCATACCATAGTCGAGAGATATCGATTTATCAAGTCGCGTGGTTCCCGGCCGAGTAAGAACTTATCGTGTCGCCAATTCCTCGAATATCTTATATTTGATATAGACATCATTTATTTACAATACATCACGAACTAACCACTTTGTTGACGTTCCTTAACACTGTTTTTTTTTTATTACCAAGAATAACGCGGGAATGTCATCAATGCAAAGAAACATACACGTACCACATTAAGATAACTATGCGACTGTAAAACTCACATGCAATAACGCAACTGCGAAAAAAAAGAGTACCGTTTCCATCATTCCCTTAATATTGTTATCTAACTGCACTCGAGAAAGAGATGAAAAGACTTGTTTTTCGTTGTTTGGATCAGCCTGTATATGTCAGCAATATTCTATTCGATATCAACCATATAATGACAATAGTTTCATCAATTTATAACGGTTCTAATTATCCAAACAAATTCTCCCATTAACGTATTTTCAATGAAGGTATTATAAAACGCTGTGTACTATTAAAAGTTCGAAATGCTTTATCGAATAAATTTCACGTAATTTAACGTTAAAACTATTACCTTATAATAAAAACTATAATAAATAATAGAAAAAATATATAAAAACTATTACCGTGATTCATCTTATTTCCTTGTCTTAATTCTTGGACGCGTTCCAAGTTAAATAGTTCAAATGTTTCGGACGGTCGAGAAAAGTCTTCTGTAACCGGTGGAGGAAACGAGAAAGGAAATATGTCTCATGCGTGCAAACGTAATATGCGGATCCCAACATGTGCTAAGATCAGACTATCAAGACGACCTTGAAATGCAGGCCGATAACATAAATAGCTTACACATCATCGATGAGACCGAGGAAAAAAGGATATAGAGGAAACATCGAAAAACTACCTGTGGCTCTCGGTATAACGCCGGCTAATCGCTGGAGTCTAGCATACGTTGCGTAATAATCCACAGTTCACAGGTAAGAACACCTGTATAGGTTGCTCTTCCGATTCACTGTCTGGCTGTGGAACATCAGTCATTTGTGAAACGTTTAATCAACGATTATGAAACGGTTTTATCAAAGGACTGGCCCCGTAGAGCCTACGGTAACCACCCCGTGTGAAAGCAATTTCTACAGATCACCAAAAAAATCAATTCGATCGCTTTTCATTCGAATCAAACCGCTAATAATAAAATTCGTCAAAAAGTAGCATGACTCATAGCGCATCCGGTAGTTCGATGTACAGCTTCTCTAATTTTTCTAGGAAACGAATTAGGATCGATTAATAAATTATGGTACGTCGGCAAGGTCGCCGCGCGGCGATAAAAGGCGACTGGCATTTGGATAAAGTGAACGGTGGACGCTTTTCTCGTTTCCTTAGATGGCGTCTGCCGTAATGAGTCATCCTGCGTTATTTTCATGCAATTGACGTAACACACATGATCGGTGCCGCCTAATAAAACAACATGCCTCTGGTACAATGTGTTCTCAGCCGACTCTGCGCGTCTCCGTTTCTTTTTTCTCTTATTAGGCTGTAACATATGGAACGTTCGTTTCCAGCGAAACACGTACACGGTGTCCCGATAATACGCGGACTGGGTGGTGTTGTTCATATTGGTGCGCGCACCGCGCGCGACACGCTCGGAATCCGAGTGGAAATTCTACAATTTCCAGAGGAAAATTCTGACGCGTAGAATTGTGTAATTCGAAATGAATAATTCCACAATTTTTGTTTCGCAAATTGTGAAGGGGCTTCGTTGGAAATTATTGAATAAATTTCTGAATCGAAGCACGCGTTAGAATAGAAAACAGCAAGACGTGTTTAAATCAATTCAGTCTTATCGTTCTCGCAAAGCACCACGCGCGTCAGACATCTTTAGAGCTCCGTAGGTTTAGTGTTAATAGCAATTGTCGAACGTGTGCAAGAAAAAAGAGCAGTCTATTCAAGGTTGAAAATCGTAGACATAAGGTGTGATAGGACGACGAATTTGAAACCCGCGAATTATGGATCACGGTATTCGAATCCAATCAAAATAACTTGCTTACGCGTTACGTCAATAACAAAAATATTCTACAGTCCGTCTCTGTAGTATTCGCGCTGAAAACTCTCGACGCATATTATTATGCCGTGCCAACGAATGACGTGCGAGATGATTTTGTAATCCCCCGATGGAAATTAACACGGCTATCCGACGACCGTCGGTTAATAAAAATATTTATCATTGATTATCGCGACGTTTTTAATTGAAATAAAAATTCAGTACGCGGCGTGTATGGTTTAAAGATCGCGAAAATAGATGGATCGTCTCGTATTGTGTTTTTATATTTTCATTTGGATCTGTGCTACCCAACGGCGACTATCCTCGCGTAAACTAATGTTTCTCACGTAATGAGACCCACTGCCGAGTCCTTGTCGCAAGTACTAAAGTCATTGTGGATGATTGCACGAGCCACCAGTGATCGTGTGGTGTGGCAACTGACAAAATCATTACAAACACATCGTTCACCGATGACCGATGTGTCTTTGGGTAATAAAAATCTTCCTGGATCACACGACCTGCCTGTACTAGTTATATCATCGTAACAACAAGTTTAACCAATCGATACTGTATCCGAAATAATAATTCCTTGCTACTGGACGTTTATAAGCTATAAAAATGGTGTGACGAATTCCTTAAAAATTGTCAGGCAGGGCTATTCGAATCTTTGCAATCTGCAACCGTGGTACTTAGATAATCGTGTACATGCCTTCTACTCACTGTGCTCGAGTTTGTTCGTGATAGTCGCTTATTTTCAAACGGATGAATCGGCAATCCATTTATAGGCTTTAACAAACTTTCAAGAAATTCATTGCTATTCCAGTTGTATCTAATCCCTTCGCTTCAGCCATCTCTCTGCCACGGCAGAGCACGATACGGCTTCTACATTCTTAGAACGTTAAATCATACCTGACCGTCTGTGCGACACATTATTTGCTCGTCTAGATAAAAAGGGGAACATTGAGCATACAACGAATAAACCCCTTCTGGAGGCGTTCAGCGGGATCTGTGCAGAACAACGAGATCCGAGCACTGTGAATTTCGGCAAAATACCGAAGTTCGCTAGAGACGGTTTAGCGCAACGTCCGTGCACCGAGATAAAGCGCACTACTTCTAAAGTACAATTAACGGCATCTTCTTCTTACGGTCGGTATCTTCTTTGTGAAACACTCAAGGGCTACGTCATCGGTATCGCTTGAAAGCGCAAAGATAATTCGCGAATGAACTAACGTATCTTTCTCTCTCCCCGGGGACGAGTATAATTTCTGGGAGATGTTTGCACGCCGACGCTTGCTTTACGAACCATGATCAAACTAAAGCAAACCGAGCGCAAACAGCCGTCGAAAAAAACACGGACGACAAATGCTGCTTCGAAAGATGAAACACACGAACGAAATGTGCTCCACTTCGTGTGAAACGAAACTCCTTTATCTGCTCGATATTATCTTCGAAATAATTGCATTTTAATTGCACCGTCGCGTACGAATTTATCATTTCTCCTCAGCTCGGCATTTGATTTTTCCCTGATCTTAATCTGCACCGTTTAATCATCCCCTAACTACGCTCCTTCCGCCTACTGCCACTTGTGTACATTCCACGGCAGCATTACTATGAGACCGTAGAATCATACTGTTATAGACTGCGGATTTTTATAAATTTATGGCAAAAAATGGATATTTTTCCCTATTTAAAACTAGCTATAATAGTCTTGTTTTATGTAAAAATGTGTCATCGTGCTGATAAGCATGGCATCTCGTTCCCTATTATCCCTATAATATCAAACAACCGCGAACTTTATCACGTTTGAACTGCGGTTTCCTCTTTCTTGTTTTATGTCTCGGAAATTTCGACACACTGAGTGTAGATATTTTTATTTGATCGTCGCGTTTCCTCGTTAGTATTTTTCACCGTAAACGCATAAAATCGTTAGTCTAGTTATCAGCAGTTCTCGTCTAGCTTCGTCATTTTCCAACATATTAATTGTGCTCCGATGCTGAATAAAGCTCCCTCAAATAAACCACGATGTATAGTACGCGAAAGGAAGTATGGTGCCTATAGTACACTGTCGCCGAGCGTATATGATATCCAGGATGAGTCACTCGAGTCTTCCGCCTGAAATAACGCTGACATTATCGCGAGAGGATTTGCCCCGTATACAGAAGTATCGTAATTTCGATAATTTTCAGCGGTTCCTCGGCCGTTTATCGTGCCCGAGATGCTAGCATTTACAATGAAAAATTCGGTCCCCGCCCTCCGCTACTTACCAGGTCATCCTCAAACTCATCATCGTCCGTATCGGAGTCCGAACGACCTCTCAGCTTTCGAACTTTCTTCTTCACTTCTTTCTTCACCCGTCTCGCTATTGGGTTTTCCTGCTGCATGTACAGTCGTGTTCCATCGTTAAAAGGAGAAGTCTACCAAACTCTAGCAACTAACCTAACCGGATGCAAGCTAGCTGTACTGGCTGAGATATCGCCTAGTGGTTTGTGAAATCAGCGACACATTTGTCTAAGCACGATCGGTGGTGTTTCATCGAGCGATAGGTCGTCAATGAAATATACATATGCGAGCGCGCGTACCCCGCGGACGAGCGCAATATCATTGCACCGTCGTTGCACGCCTCGGCATAGAAAGTTTACGTCGAGCTGGAATCGCGCGGTTCGCGTTCAACCGGTCAATGAAAGTCCTTGTGCACAATATGATTCACCTGCAGAAGTTCTATGCCAGCAAAAACCTTCGTACACGTACGCTACACGCCGCTTATCAGTGGCCATCTTACTATAGCGCAGACCTTTGTTCAAGGTGACCTACTTGGGAGCGAATCACGAAACTATTGGACTTTCTTTAGGTTTCGTGAAACATTGTTTCAGATCGAAGCTGAATCATTCACTAGCATAATCGCCGCCGAGAGTGCAAACACTTTGGTCTTTCCGCTCGGGCGGTTTTGATAATCTATTATCGGAATAATCTGCTATGTGTTTCTAAAGTATGTCGCGCGTTGTTTCTCTTGCGCTCGCTATTTTTAAGAAATACGAACTGAACTTTCGTCTTCGAATGGTCGCCGCAACTATCGTACAAGTCGATGTCACTGAAACTTCCCGACGCTCTTCTCCAGCTATTTTAAACGATTTTTCCGACTCATGCAGCTCTTCTTGCCAGTTTCTCTATCTCTTTCCTCCTCTTGTTAATACATTATTTTTTTCGTCTAGAACGCGAACCGTCGATGGCGCACGCGTTCCGAATAAAAAGAAATATGTAAATAAAACTATGACGTTTTTCAAATATATTTCAATAACGTGAATCATTAGAAATCCGACGATTACGCATAATTTATCGTTGCAGCTACGACAGTGCGGTTTTGCTAGTGACGTACAAGCATAGCTAATAATAAGTTTTTGTCTGAAACAGCTATTGCAAACTTGCGTGATGAAATATCACGACATCGGGTAATTTCAGTTCGGAGGTACTTCGACATAGCCATCATTAGATTAAGAAAATATCGGTATACGCAACGCGAATACTATGTAGAATCGTTTCTATAGAAAAGTACTTGAACAAATGTACCATCAATAAGAGACGTCGTTCCCAAAACTCGTGGTAATATAGCATTAATTTCGCTTGTGTCTATTTGAATGTTTCTTTATAGCGATAATAAGTTTTGTTGTTAATAAACAATGTGTCGCTTCATTCTTTGGTCTTGGAATCTAGCGCAACAGTAAACTGGGTATAGTCTGGCCGACCAAAGTCAAGGATCGGTAGGAAACGCCAGACGGAGCAGCGGGCCAAAAAAATAAGGAAGTTCAACGGAAAGAACACCGCCGAAATTAATTAACTCTTCGTTTAAGATTTACCGTCAATCATGGTGGTCGGTAACAGCCTGACATAGCTGGGAGAGGGATTCACGGGATTTCCTGGCGAGTCGCGTGAATTCTTGCGCAAGCGCTTCATGGTTCCGATCTCAGGGCAGTCAAACTATACGTGACTACACACAGGGTTATAAAGTACAGGGTTACAAAGTTAAGTGCTTATAGAAACAAGGCTACCACAGCATCTTCCGGTATAATTTTATTGAAAAATTTGATGATAACGGTGTGAAAAATTGATTTAAACGCTACCTTTATCAAAGAGGTCGAGAGATATTTAAATAGAATTTAATTCTACCCTATTCTTATCATTGGAGTCAAAAACTATCAAAGGGGCCAAAAAATATGGCCTGAAATTTTTATTTCAAATTATGTTGCAAGTTTGATCACTTTTTACACATGTCCTATAATGATTATAAAACCCGTTTGGTACATTCCATACAGTTGTTCTCGATAAATTGCTTCACCTGGACTAATATTTGAAATTTTTCAATAAAATTTTCAGAAATTACTGTTGGAACTATACAATGTATACTTTGGCATGATAATAATAGTCACTCAATAAAATACGAGGATGTAGACCTACTTTGATCGATCCTAGATAAATCAAAGTCTTTTATTCGGAACATGCTCGAGAGCAAATGCGAGCAAGCACAACGCGACATGCACAAATGCTACCACAACACAGGTGCAACGTCATATTTCTCACATTATACGAGTCTATAAGTACCCGTTCGTTAATGAGATTTGAGTGAAACTTTTCAGTATTAACCCAGTCACAGCAATCCTCTCATTCATGGCAAAGTTGGGAAAGAAAACGGTATTAATCTATGAATTTATTTCTAATTTTTAAATAATTTAAATGATTTCAAGTTTCTATTTATTATTTGAAATTTGCCGACGGTGAATCCAGTATCTTTGATATTCAACAAATTAAAAAAATGTCGAGCTCGATGATGTTGCATAAATGCGGTAGCATCCGTACACAATGAGCTGTTACCGTCGCGCTTGTTTTCGAGCACCGGGGTTCCGAGTTAAACGGATAACCCTTCATCATCTGCATTGTACTATATTGAATGTAATTAACATTTGCTAATTTATTCGATGCGTTACTTGTATAAATACAGCGCACATCGTGTGCATATACATACGTACAGTTGCAGATAACATAATTACTTTATCTAATCTCTACTTCTGTCAAAACGCCGAACAAAATAAAACAAATAAAAGCTCATACCATTTACGCAAATATCTATATCATAATTACAGTCAGGAAAAAACCAATTTTGTAACTTTCCTAAACAAACGTTTAACGACGTGTAAATAATTAAAAATTACACACCAAGTAAAACTTTCCTAATTCCGATAAGGAATAAATAATACCATGGAACAGTTTTTACCTTTTCTATCAATGTTTTATTTCATTAATCTTGCAACAATTCAATTGTTGCATAAGATAAAATTTGTTTGGCTGCTGTATAGAAATAAACGGCGCGAAAATCACAGACATGAGCAATTCGGAAAAGAGAAAAACGACAAGACAATGAAAGTACACAAGCGACTGTGTCAAGGTGAAGGCGCGTCTACATCATCCACACGGTGAAAGTAGATGGCGTATCTACCTCCTCGTAACTGTACTTCGACTGAGGTATCGAAACCCGGTACACGAAAATCGGTTGAAAGCAAATAACATTTTCGTCTGATAACGGCAACGCAGAAACAGCAATTGCGTGCCTGACAGCTAACTCAGAAGATATTATTTTTATCTTTTTAAAACAGTCGCATTCTTACAGAGCTGACGTAAATGTGCAAATTTGAAGAATTAGTTTCATACAATGGACGCGAAAATCAACTGATGCAAGCAGCGATTTTTATAAGTTCGCGAAACATTGCACTGTCTTAGATATTCCCGAGTAACATTTTTCAATTGCATGCACACTGTAAAAAAATTGTGATTTACCGTTTTTAATATTTTCAAATTTTTCAAACGGTAAAATTCTAAAACAGTATAATACAGGCGCATAAATTTATATCGTCTGAACGGAAACACCTAGAAATCATTTCAATGTGCCTTTTTTCTATTAAAACATTGAAGACTTCTATTTCTTAAATAATCGTGTGAGTCCACAGATCCTTTCTCACAATGTGCAAGCAGTAGAAAATATGATAAATTAGAAACATCATAATACACACTAAAAATTAATGTCTGAATTTGATTTGTCCTAAAATGTTAACCTTTCATCTGGATCTACATAAATCCAGTAATAACCGGATGAGAAATACAATACGTATAGTGTTTATTTTGTAAAAGTAACATCTCTTACAAAAGATAACTTTTTCTTACAGTAATTTTAACGAGTCCGTGTTTATATATTTTATTTATATTATTATTATATTTTTGTGTTATTTGAATAACCTTCTAAAGAAAATAAACCACGAGTCAAATTGAGCCCGAAACTTGATTTGCCTAGACTTCTAATATAAATAATTTTCATTAGATCACTAAAAAAATATCAATAACCATTCTATGGTTAAGTAAACTCAGACTATGAATACATTGTTTAATTTAATATTCGAGCTATTACAGTTTACAATACTGAAATGGACTGAAAATAAGTACATTCTAATTTTATAAAATGTAGATATTATTCAATCTAATACTATTAAGTCTTGATACTCTTTCCAATGTATAGGTAAAGCATAGAATACTTCAGAAGCGACTACAAATGTTTAAATAAAGCATACGATACTTTGAAAGCGATTACAAGAGCTTTTTAAATCGTCAGTTCCTAGTGGTTGAGATAGTTAAATAAATTGCAGGTTAATAAATATAACTCAATAACAAGTAATCCTACCTTTTTGTACAACTTGATCCATGTTAGATCTCCTTTGCTGTCGGTGTACTGAAGCCCGAAAAACCACACCTCGCGTAGTCCGATCGTTTTCACAACCTGGTCAAAGAGTTGCTTCCCAGTGGTCGTCTGCTGGATCGCGAACTCCAGTTCGGCGTCCATTGTCGTCACCCTGACGTTCATCTTTGCATGCGAAACAAGAAACGAAAATCAAAAAACTATATCACCCAGCGTTAGAAGCTTCCGCTTCTAATCATTTCGAACGTATCTCACAAACTGATTTCCCAAATAAAAGAACACACTGTACAATGTAATCGCAATGGAATTTCTTCAGTGATCCATAAAAAAAATGTCGATGCACGCTTACCATTTTATTGCCAGCAACCATGGCTGCTACGTTAAACTACCACGCGTATACGAACGAACGGAACGGTTCGACGAGAGATCAATTAGTCTAGCACGGTATATAAGGTAAGGCACGTTTATAAAGCACTCGACACAAGTGATTCTTACGACGCACTGGAAGTTTCAAAATATTAATTAAACCGATCGCTCGAACAAGATGTGACTGTTAGCGTTTGCCGGTCTCGAGGTGGACAATGCGCCAAGGGGCAAGTGCAGTCGCCTCGCCAGCGTCTTTCGCCCCACCTTTCCATCTCGCTCACAAGCATTGCATCGTTCCCCTTCTTTGTTAGATTTGCTGCTCTATCCAGTGATATGGAGAAAGAGAAACAGGACGTGATCACGTGAGGAAGCCGGTGCGTCTAACCGTAGCCAATCAACGTTCAGCGAAAATACCGGGTGTGCGGAAGGAAGCACGGGTTCCGTTAACACGGCCTACGTTTTCAAACGTATGTTAAGCACGATTACGTTGAATATTGTCAACAGAACTCTAATAAAACAGATATTTCAACATATTGTTACTACCCTAGTTCGGAATTCCCAGAAACCGTTACGAGGGGTGTGTCCACGCGAATTTATTTGAAAATCTTTCAGAAATTCTTCCATAGAGGGCTCGACCAGTTAATACAATTACTGGCCGACGGATGCCTGTGCGTACACGTTCTTCAATAATTCGTTGTTGCGGAATTAAATACTTGTTAATGTTGAAATTATACAAAAAAATATTGTTCAAATGTGGATTGATTTATGAGATTTTAATATAAATGTTTATGCCGTAGATACGACTGACAAAGAATGAAATAGAATTAGCCCTTTATATTTCTGAATGGAAAGGTACATTATTCTTTCATTCAACAATACTGAACTATTCGACAAAAATTCAAATCACTTTCGAGATAATTAATATAAAACGAAACATTTTGATTAGGTTCCTAACCTCTACGCTACATCGAAAAAATGTATGGTGAATAACTATCAAGAATGAAGGAAAGTATATTGGAGTCAGCAAGAAGACGGAAATACGAATACAAATAAAGAAGATAAAGAGCTAGCGAAAAAAATGGAAACTATACAAGAGCGATAAGATCGGTACTGCGATAAGTAAACCATGAATCATAATATGAATATAATATATGATAAATACATTAAAACCATTCAAACAGGTACTTTTGTAGCTGACTGTATTTGCATTGCTTAGCATAGATATAATTGCATATAGGTTTATCTTCTCTACATGTTCATTAACTTAAGAAACAAAATAAAAATTAATTATAAAAGTATACATACCGATTTCCGCATTGTGGCTGCTTAGTTTCTCTTGCTAAACAGTAAAACTATCCGTCTGAAACGAAAATTACATGCATCTAGTAAAATTTATTTATTATTATTTAAGAACTAGGTAATGCAAGTATATATGTAGAAACGGTTCGACAACAGATGGAAGTAAAAATATACGGAGTAATTCTACCTCATCTTAATTTTTGTCTATATCATCATGTTAACGACCATCCCCTAGAAGTCTACCACCTGTTGCCGAATATTCTGTACATAGATTTCGTCTTGTGATAAAATCAATTTTTACTATATTGGGTTATTAATTATTATTATTATTATTAAAGTCTTATATAGCAATTCTACTTTGATTAAAAATACACTTTTTTAAACACTGAATATTTACTGGAACTTGAGTGGACGTAGGTGGTGTGTGAACAAATATTTTTGTGGAAGAAAGACGAGAATCAAATTTCCCCCCTTTTTAGAGATGTTTATTATTTTTTATATCAATAACAA
Source organism: Augochlora pura (assembly GCF_028453695.1). NCBI lineage: Eukaryota > Metazoa > Arthropoda > Insecta > Hymenoptera > Halictidae > Augochlora > Augochlora pura. The sequence continues at coordinate 13,961,276 of NC_135780.1, forward strand.
CTTTTCCTTACTGGAAATCCAATTTCAACAATGCACGAAATTATTGTAATAAACGGCGTGCAATAATAAGTTGTTAGTTTAATTGACGATGAAGAAGATTTAACAATTAGGATTGTCGGTTAGAAAAAGGTACGAGGTTAATATAAGGGTTAGGAAAGTGATGGGATAAAGAATATGACGAGCGTCAGGAAGTTGGCGGGAACTGTGGGAAAAATTACTCAAATAGAAAAATTGAAAAGGAAAAGACTGACACATGACTGTTACGTAAAAATACAAGCACGATGAAAAACTGTAGACGTTACATAAAATAGGAATAAAAAAATGGCAAAATATTAAAAAAGCGTAAATTAAAGCAGTGACGAAATAGATACAAAATAGAATAAGCAAGATGAAGATGTAAATGTGGGGATAGAATAGAGAAAAACGTGAAAAAAATGCTAACTACAATTTTGTTCTAAATCTAGGTGATTCAATCTATGTATATATAGGAGCATATTTTTAATAAATAGGACTTAAATAATACAAGAAATTGTTTATAAAAAACTTAATTGTAAAGGAGGAGTAATGTAATTTACTATATTTTAGAAATCAGAAATTTTAATTTATTAAAATTAAGTAATTTAATTAATAATAAAATATTAAACGTTGGAATTTAATGGATACCTTTTATTAATTAAAACATTATTGTGCATTTAGTTACAAGTTTGATTAGTTCGTCATTTAAATTTCATTTTGATCACAATGCACAAGGTCATTGTTTCATTTCCAAGATCTATATCGCAAATTAAACTGCGATTAGAATTATCAGAAACAAAATCATTTTTTAAGCTACAATATATCTTGAGTAGAATTATCTAATCTATGGTATACAAAAGAATTCACTGCAGAAAGATGCGTCAGTTCCACAGAATATAATCTTAATTGACATCAATTTATTAATTATTATATTTTATTTTCGAAAGTGACACATATGTATACATTGAAGAACTGTTTGCACATCTCCATATTGAAAGAAGAGACAGGTTATAATGTAAATCCGCGTGACCGACATCCGCTGACAGAAAGGAGTGCCTGCACACGGGATCTGGCATTCCCATTTATCTAGGACCTCTGCGTCCGTTGAACCGTCGGTATCTCCTAATTTTTGTCAACTGCGGTAAAAGTGCTTTCTATCTGTCCAACTTTTCGCAAGATACGAAGATGGTATACGTCTATTAATAAAGTTTCCATTTTCGACTACTAGCGTCCAAAGTCCAAAATATTTGTTGTTGACCACACATTAAACTCTGTCAATGAATTCAAGAATTCGACTATTTCAGTTCAATCATAATAACACATCCGAGTGAACAAAAAGAGAAATATAAAAAAAATGTACACATACGAGACGTCGTACGATAGAAATCTTCCCGTAATCGAAAGAATGTGATAAAAAAGGATTCGTGGCACGGAATGTCTTTCAAGGTTATTCATTCACGCTTAGTACACAGTTTCGACGGTAAATCATATCGGTCGTCAAGCTTAATTTGACACAATGATTGATGAAATAAACACCAGTCGATTTCTTAACGAATATACGTTAATTTTTGTATTAAATTTTATTGGTTGTTATGTGTGGACGTTGTTATAACTAATCGCTGAGTGTAGCTAAAAATGCGTAGCATTAACAGAAATATAAACGTGTAGCCTGTCTTCCGGTCAATTTACTTTAAAGGAACACTGTTACTAAAATCTTCAAGTTTTTGGTATTTCCTACTAAACTTACGATTGTAACACTACTTAAATTAACACATTATAAGACATCCAATTACGTAGTCGAACTTTTACGATGTTTGTTTTTCATAGAACATACCCGGCTGTGGTATAAAAGAAATTAAATACGAAAGAACATTACAATCGTGGTGAATGAAGTTGCAATCACAATAGCATGAATATAATTTATGACATGAAGGTATTAAATATGAGGGAAGATGTATATTTATGTACATATATTTTAAAAAGTGTTAACTTGATTTATTATTCGATCATTTTAATGTGGATTAGTAAACGAAAGGTTAGATTTACAAAAAAAAGCAAACATAAATAACGTCATGAAAGTGTGTAATGTTATTGAGACAAGTGATATTTCTGTATTGATTATAAAAATAATCTGTTTTAGGATCTGTAAAATATTTTAGAAGATACCATTTTAGTACTAAGCAACAATTCAGTCTGTGGGACTTACATTATCGTGTTTATAAGATACGTATCCTATAACACATGTGCCACACATTCACGGTAGACTGGTGGCACTTGCACTATAACCGCGGCAAAAAACCACAGGAAATTGTATGTTCCACACCCAAAAATCCCGTCACGTTCAGACAATACTGACACCTCACTAATAATATGGCTGCCGCCTGTCCGTTTGTTCAATTCTCATGTAAGAAGGGGTAAATCATAAACTATGTGTCTAAGATAGACGACGCAATTCTATATCAGATAGAAGACGATTGAAAATTTTATTATTCTTTTCGAAGCAACTTTCGCTATAACGTTATATTTATTTGCATTTTTACTTTTCGCAATAAACTCAGAATTGCCAATAATTGTTCACTTTTGCCTCGTTTCGCAACATTCAATTTTAAAAATAGAATTCCAATCTATGTCATCATTTTCTGTGCTATGATATTAGCGCGCAACTTATAATTAGTGTATACTGATAATCGGTATCAATTAATACACTTACATTTAAATATTTGTTTATTAAAAATTGCTTTAAAGTTGTATACTTTTGCTAGTATGATATATTTCGAACTGTGTATGTATTATGTTACCCTTGTGTTTTTAACAATATAAATACGACATTCAAAGTCTATGAAAAATATACAAAAATAAGTAGAACACACGAAAAATAAATATTTTTGTTATAAGAATTGGTTCGCTTTAAAATTTTATAGATTTAGAGTTTCAAATTCGTGTAAGTAGAATACTGAATAATACGACTATATACATGTTATATACAGCAAAACAAATCATGTATGTTAACACTGCTCACTATACTACCCGTAGCAAAATGACAAGAAACAGTCCTGTTTGTTGTACAATTTCATTCGTCGGCATTGTATTTCGACCAATAGCAAAACTATGTGCACCTTACAACCAATCAAGCCTTTATTACATCGCAGAATTTCTTTCAGTTCTAGTATAGATTATGGTCTTTGAACGTACATATATTTATAGATGAGGTGAAAGTACACGACTCTTATTTTAAATAATCAATATATTTCATGTTATGTATTGTTGAATCAATTATAATAATGTTTCTTCGCTACAAAAACGAATTTAAAACTAATTCAGATTTGTTGTATTCACAAACGTGTTTAGATAATTATAATTGAGAATTCACAAAATTATGTTATTACTACATTTAACTTTTCTTACTCATTTCGCACATGGGGTGATCAGATTAACCTGTAACCTTTTTACGGATAAAAATCAAGATCTGACAACATCGTACACAAGCAATAGTGGTAACATCTAGCAATTATTGGTAGAAACAAGAGCTAATACTACTACCCACGTGACTTCAATATCGTCAAATTATACGTCAAATTTTATTGAATTGATCGTCTCATGTTTACAAAATTAAACCGAATCAAAGCATGGAATTTAATAAGTAATTTTCTAAAACGTACCGTGTAGGTAAAGTGGCACTTATCAGTTCAGAAAATTATAGTGCAACTTGGCGAAATTAAAGTCGCGCGGGTGATCTTACGTGTGATTCCGCTAGATGCCTCTACATAAATTTTAGCTTCCATCAGGAACAGCTAGACTAAATTGCGCGTTTACAGTGTTGTCAGATTCGTATTTTTTGCTCGTAAGACCGTTGTATAGTAATCCAATCACCCTGAACTAATGTCTGTATCCTTAATATCGAAAAGTTATATTTCTCGTAACAAAGGAATCATACTGTGTTAGAAACGAAATTTTACTTGTTCTAGCACCTGTCCTAAAGCACTGTCCTTTCAATAAGTATTGTAACTTTGGGAAATGTAAGTAACAAGCAAAACCGTATTAGCTGTTGAGTATGTTTGCGTACGAAATATAAATATTGTTCCATTAACAAATGAAATTCACTTCGCTTCACTTTTTAGTTCGTACTTTCTTTGTCAGTCTGTTATGTCTTCATTAAATACGTTCACGTTCCAAGTTATTCAAATTCTCTTTGTTTTTTTTTTAACCTAATTCGTTGAAATTTTGTTTATGACAGTTTAAACAGGTACAATGATAATTTATCGCAATGTCATCATTACGTTCAGATAATGTTTCTGATTTTTATTAAAAACGGTAAAAAAGATTATCTCTTCTAGTATGCATTTAGTCTGGTATAAATTTACTTCATATAAACAGATATATTTATAAAACATGTGGAGAAATGTTAACATAAAAAAATAATGTTCTTTTCTTAATCAGTATTTATATATTATAATTTCTCGGTAACAAATATTGAACAGTGTATCAAATTATTACGAAGAACGTTATTTCTAGGACATTTCACGTGTTTTTCATAAATAGCATGCCCTATCCACACATCTGATGCAATCTTGAGAGAAACAGAAAAAATATGGTTAGTCACTAATACATATTTTTATACAAAAATCATCTCAAATACTCATTACTTTGCTATAGAATTGAAATAGTATGTATGTAAGCTTGGATCTTATTTTCTGGAATTAATTTACCTTTCATTGGAATGTTAATATACAATGTGTAACGGACTAGACAAAGAAAACATAACGGCATGAGGTCACCTTTTTTATTTTATTGTTTGTGTCCTCTGATATTTCCAGAAGCTCAGAGAAAACTCCTCTGAGTTTCCACTTTCTATCTTTGCCTCATGTCTTCTTCATCATTTATTATATTTTGCTTTTTATTTCATTTTCATTTCTAATTTATTAGAACATAATGTTATTTATTTCATTTACTTTATTCATTATGTAAATTTAAATAGTTGATTATGTAAATTAACAGAGTTAGTGATACAGTAATCTTGATTCATCTGTGAGTTCTGTTGGCTACACAGGATACTATCCAAAATAGTTTAAAACTTATCAAAATTTGCTTAATGAAATAATTTGTTTATTATTTTTACACAGTAGTGAACAGATATTATGATTGTAATTTTCAATACAGCAAAATTATACAATTCTAACAAGTAAATGGATTTTATCTTGCTTTTATGTTGTTATTTATATAGGAAAACTGGACAAAAAAACGATGCTTGGTTCATGAGTCTTCTATAGCAGTGGAAAGTTCATTTAAAAAATTTACCAGAGATATGTTTTGCTGGGGAAGCACTATATATGGGGAACTGGGCTTGGGAGGAATAGAAGAAGAAAATATTTTAACTCCTCGAGAAGTTGACTTTACAAAAGCTGCAGAAGTTGTACAAAGTAAGAGTTAGTTAAAAAATAAAACATATTTAAGTGCTTCCACAAATGTCACGCATTTTAGTATAATTTTTATGCAGTTGCCTGTGGTGAGAACTTTACTGTAGTTGTTACCCAAGATGGACGATTGTATTCATGTGGTAATAATGATTATGGTCAACTTGGTCACAGGAAAGGAACGACAAGATTGCGTAAGTACCAGAAAATAAATAATATGAATTGATATGTTAATTTTCTGTTATCTCACAAAAATTGTTATATTTTTAGAATTGATTGATGCCCCTGGCTTAGAGGCATTAGTATTTAAGAGAATAACGTGTGGAGCTCATCATGCATTAGCAATAAATGAATGGGGCCAGTTATTCTGTTGGGGCTATAATGCAGATGGTCAATTAGGTATTAAGAAAGTTATTGTATAATTCTTTAGAAAATTTCTAAACAGCTGTAACAGTGTTTATTGTAATTTAAATTTAGGTATAAATGCAAAAGTTATTAAGAAATGTAAACCACGTATGGTAAAAGCTCTAGGTTTATACGTAATTGTGCAAGTAGCTTGTGGTATGAAACATACACTTGCATTGACAAATAATGGTGAATTATACAGTTGGGGTTCTAATAATGAAGGTCAACTTGGATTAGATTATGAAGTTAAGAGTGAAATGAAACCTCAACTTATTAATGGTTTAAATGGTATTCCTATTGCTCATATTGCCTGTGGAGGATACCACAGTATAGCTATATCTAAGTCAGGTAATACAATGAATACAAACGCAAATAATTGTGTGAACTTATTAGATGACTTTATGAATAAATCTTTTTATAGGTGCTGTATTTGGATGGGGTAAAAATACATTCGGACAGTTGGGTTTAAATGATACACGGGACAGAAATGTTCCATGTCAGTTAGGAACATTAAGAAATACAAAGGTGTGTTATGCAGCCTGTGGTGAAGAGTTTTCTACATTTTTAACAATTGTAAGTACTTCGGTTATTATTATTAAATTGTATAAATACCATTAAATAAGATATATTTAAGAACACAGAATATACAGAAGATAATCTTAAGATATTCTGTATATAAATGTATTTTAGGATGGGGGGGTATTCACTTGTGGTGCAGGAATGTATGGTCAGTTAGGACATGGAAACAGTACAAATGAAATTTTACCACGTCAAGTTATGGAGCTGATGGGTAGCGTAGTTACACAGGTATTGATAATAATGAAGAGAAAAGTTTCAAATATTTTATATGTATCATTTGCAAATACTTGATTTAAAGATCTCGTGCGGAAAACAGCATACACTGGCATTAGTACCATCGCAAGGTAGAGTTTATGTGTGGGGCTTAGGAGGAGCAGGGCAATTAGGTAATGGCGTTGCTCGTAGTGCAGATTCACCACAAGTGTTAGAGGGGCCATGGTCTGTGCCAAATGGTACTGCGACAATGGATGAAGACAAAGAGATGAATTCCTGTAAACTGGATGATTGCATTGTTAAACATATTTCTACTGGCGGCAATCATTGTTTTGCGACAGTAGTTTCACAAAAGGTCGGTGTACAATTTTGTAGAGTATTAATAGGATGTTAATTACTAAACAATTATTAAAAAATGTATAGTATTTAATGAGATAAAAGTATTAGCAACAGTGTAATTTATATGATATATATTGAAACTTATGCAGGATAACATACAGGCAGATGATTGTAGAAAACTAGAATCATCTTATAAAATTCTTGAAGTAACTGAAGATCAATTGTTAGCATGTCAACGAATTCCACCGAACTCATCTCTTGATCATGAACTTATGACGTGAGTAGAAAAGTTAGTACCTAAGATTGCTTGAAGTATCTGGGAGTGCCATCATCTTTCTAGAATTATTTAAATAACGACTAAAAGTGATGTCAAAATTATAGGTATTTGGAAACCGTATTCAAAAGTCAAGCCTGTATAAATGGATCGTTTTTGCTTAACAATGATACTCATTATGGATGTTCTGTTAATCATCACGGACTTAATCTTGATGAAGCAAGTAGATTATTTGGGATCATTAGAGAATTGGATAACTCTACGATACAAGAACTGGTATATTAGAAACTCAGTTTTACGAGACTTAAATACATAGAAAATTTAATTTACAACAGATTATTTATTCTCTCTTCAGATATATACTTGCATATCAGACAGCTTGATGCCTTCCTTTGTTAGTTCATCACCCAAAATACATTGTGTGGAGTCTTTGAGAATCTTCTTAATATTACCTTTGTATCATGGTTTTGTAAATCCCCTTAACTGTAATATATTACATAAATCATACTGTCGGGCTGTTTTAACGTTAAAGCGAGAGGTCCTTCTAATAATAAGTCTGTGGTGGACAAGAGCGCCGTCACATTATTTTGAGAGATTAGTCAGAATTAACAAAGCCGTTGTTTTGCATTACGTGAAACAGTCTACTCCAAATAAGGTAATTTACTTTGTTAGTTCCAGAATATGTTACACATTACAGGTTATGCACTTCTGTGGTATTATGTTACTTCAATTTTGTTTATAGGGTGTACTGTGGGACTTGACGTTTCAACTTGTATTAGATCTGTTAAGTTTATTAAATACTATAAACAATCAGGGCGAAGAAGGTAACATAGTGCCTTATTCTACATTTCATTTGCCAGAATTAGTAGATTTTATAGATATTAAAAGCGACTACGTAAAGTGGATTTCAGAAGAGCACTCTTCTGTATGTTATATACACAATATAATTTAAATTTTATCCATTTACAACTAACAGTTTCTTGAAAATTGATAAAATTTTTCTTAATCTCAGAAGGTGTTTTGTCGCTATCCTTTTCTTCTTGATGCTCAAGCCAAGATTATATTACTTGAAACAGATCAGGCCATTCAGGTATAATCTATATTAATTTCCTTTTTCACTTTTTTTATCAATAATTTAAATGGTTATTCTTTACATCAGATGGAATCGGCAGTAACTGAAGCTACTACTCGAGCAGCAATGAATAGGTTTTTCAATCCATTTGCTGTAGATGCAATATTTCATATGCAATTTTTAATATTAAATGTTTCACGTGACAAAATAGTTGGGGATACTCTGACTGAATTATCTCACTATGATTCCAATGACCTAAAGAAACCTCTTCGCGTAAGTATTATGATTGTTAGATAGTATATCTTTCTGTTTTGGCAAAATTTATTACACATTTAATTGTAAGTAAATTATTACAATCATTATATTAATAGGTGAAATTTCATGGGGAGGAAGCAGAGGACCAAGGTGGTGTCAGGAAAGAATTTTTTATGCTTTTGTTAAGAGAAATTTTAGATCCCAAATATGGTATGTTCAAGCAATATGATGAGACGAGAGTGATTTGGTTCAGTGAAGATTCATTTGAGGATGAAAACATGTATTTTTTAATCGGTATTCTTTGTGGATTGGTGATTTACAATTTCATTATTATTGACCTCCCGTTCCCGCTGGCTTTGTATAAGAAACTATTACAGGAGCCGGTTTCATTAATTGATATAAAAGAAATGTCGCCGACCCTGTATCGGTACGGTATAACTAAATTAAAAATTTGTCTTTTTAAAATCAATTATTACAATATGTAATGAAATTATAAATCTTATTTTAGGAGTATGCAAAGTATTCTAGATTATCAAGAATCTGACTTTGAAGAAGTTTTTTGCTTGAACTTTGAAGTAGTTAGAGAGGCATATGGTGAAAAAAGGATATATGAACTTGTACCAGGCGGTAGTAAAGTTCCTGTTACACTTCAAAATAAGTATGTTGATTTTCTTTTTATGTATTTTATTCCTTTTTTCTTGATTTCAGTTTTGATAATATTATTGTTCTTGCATAGAAATCAGTTCGTTGAGTTATATGAGGATTACGTACTAAATAAGTCAGTAGAAGCTCACTTTCAGGCATTTTACAAAGGATTTCATAAAGTTTGTGGTGGTCGAGTATTAGAAATATTTCATGGTACTGAATTGATGGCTGTGATAGTAGGGAATGAAGATTATGATTGGGAAGAGCTGGAGAAAAATACGACGTATAAAGAAGGTTATTCTAGAAGTGATCCTACCATAGTACTGTTCTGGCAAGTGTTTCGGGAATTGCCATTAGAAGAAAAGAAAAAGTTCTTATTATTTTTAACTGGAAGTGATAGAATTCCTATACAAGGCATGAAGGCAATTCCGGTAAATAATTCAACTTATACGTCATATATTTCTATTATATCTTTTAAATAATTTTTTAATAAAATAATTATTTATTTATTGCAGATTATAATTCAACCAATTAATGATGAACGTATGTTACCGGTTGCTCACACATGTTTTAATTTACTTGATCTTCCACGGTACCAAACCAAGGAGAGACTACGTTACAAATTACAGCAAGCCATACAACAAACCCACGGGTTTTCTTTAGTTTGAAATTTTGGTTATATTTTATTTATAGAAGACGTGCATAATATTAGATAAAAAGGAAACAATCGATGGATTTATATTATCCGCATTCCATTTTCTTATTATATTATTTTTGTTCGAAAACGAGAGTATTATGCACGTCCGAGTTATTTAGATGCAGATCTACTTAAATATTTAGAAAAATCAGTCAACAATTTATTTTGATAACTTAGGCTTTATATTAATGTAATTCTACAACTGGCATTGATAACCAGACGAACTTAGGGAAATTTCTTAGTACCTAAAATATAATCAAAGATGACTTCGTGTAAGATATAAATAACATGTTATTTTCAGCAAAGAAAATGATACGTGCAACATAAATATTTTTATTTTATTTAAGAAGTTGGACTATTGGAGTTGGAAAGTGGTTATCTCTTAGCATCTATGTATTAACAAGTAAACAAACATAGTTTTTTTAGTTTCGTTCACCAATAATCAGACTTCGAGCAAATGACAAATATAATTTTTTGAACGTGTTGAATATTCTAGGAATATTAGAGAAGGATCTATACATTGTTAATGCATACACCGATTTTGTACAATTATTCATAAAGTAAATTAATTATGAAGAAAGCTAACTGATTTTTTAATTTGTAAGTATCCTTTATTTATACACATCAATATGTTACATTTTTAAAAATGTTCTGTTAGTTATTTTATGAACATGTAGTGGTCGAATCGTTTTACAAAACTTACTTCGATATAATTTTTCGTAATTTTTATTCGATTTTCGTTATTCGTTTGATTGCTTTTGCTTGTACAGTCGTAACAGTTCGTTAAAATTCGTATTTATATTTTATTCCACTCTTCCACGAGATAATCTTTTTGCCACAATAGTATGTTTAACGTTAAATTCAAAACAAGTGCACGATAACAGTTTGTAATGCTACATTACTGATTAGCGTTTAATAAAAAGCAATTATTTGATCAGTCTCAGTATATACAAGTTATTGTTGAAATTCGAAATTCGAACAAAAAACATTCTAAGAACCTTAAAAATTATATCTCGTGAAAGTATAAAGCTAATTTTGGACAAAGAACTGAAAGAGCAAGAACACGTACCCTGTAATCCATGTGTAGTCCTAAGTCCTATACATATAATAATAATCCTAATTAAAAGGTATTAAATATATAATATATTATATATATATATACAAAAAAATATATATATATATATATATATAATGTTAGTCGTTCATTCGCTTGGTTTTATTCTTTCTTTTTAATGTACAAATTTCGAAATCCAACGAGAACAGTCCTGAGTGATTTTGTATTGAATATTATACATATATGTGTGATGAGAGAAAAATATTCATACAGATCTTGAAATTTTAGATATATTAATAAAGAGATTAAAAATAAATAACATTTTTGACAAATTTCGAATAAAATAAAGTCTGATATCTGTATAGATGATACAGATCCCTTTAATTTTACATGTTTACCATACAAAATCTCCATACCTCACCACAAATAAAATTTCGATTAATTTTCACATACATTTAAATTAAAAGACTCCAAATACTCATTACAAAGTGTCAGTCTCAGGACATTTAGAAGGAAGTAGATAATCTTCAAGCAAGATTCGCTAATGCTGCTGGTAGGAAGGGGTGAAATATTGAGTGCCTGGTGGAGCTCGGTAACCAGGGTATGAGCTGTTTAAGGCATGTTGAGCAAAGAAACCGCTGTAGTCCTTGTGTACTCTACGAGGTCTGACTGCAGGTCCTTTCGCTAAATCCATTCTGGCTTTGTTTTCAGCTTCTGTTTGAGCTTTCACTGATTGTGGTGGCCACTTTAGGTCTCCTCTCATGTTTCCACTAACTGGAGCCTTAGTTGCGGCAGGTTGTGCTTGGTAAACTGGAGCTGGTGCCTGAAAGAATTATTTAAACATAGCAACGATTAATATCAGTTCTTTTAGCAACATTTTGAAGTTATGAAACTTAGTAGTTTTTTATTACGAGAAGTTGTATAGTTTAAGAAAAGAATCTGATTCAAACCTGCGAGATTGGAGGCTCCGGACGAAGTATGATTGTGGATGGTGGTGCTTCGAACGCAACGGGGGTTGGATTTTGTGATTGTCGTTGTGACGAATAAAAATCTTGTTGTTGTTGCTGCAATCAACAATACAATCAAGTGTATCTTTTAATTATGATATAATTCCCAAGCTTAGAAAAAGAATTCTTAGGTCTTCGTAATGTACAGCCGTTGACTACACACTCGATCCAGGATAAAGGGGGAGGAACACAGAAAAAAATTTGAAAATGTAACAACTTCTTGTTATCACCTTGTTGAAGTTATCCACCTGTAGACTGAATTTTTAAAAATTTCGATTAAACCATAAGTAATGTCATTTATTGCATCAAATCTGGCACCAATGACTGAATTCCCTGTTTTCAAATAATTTTTAATACACATTAGATTATTTTCTAGGACAGCGATTTGAAATAATGCGTCTCTGTTATTATAGCTTTAAGATATTTCAGCAATGAGTTCTAAAGTGACGTTACTTATGGATTAAACTCTGTATATGCATAGGTGTCGATTTCAATAACAGTTTAATCATATTCTTAGATAAATCTACTCCTTAAAAACAATGTTACGAGCAGCTTGTTTTACATATCGATTAAGTTCACAGAACAAAAACTAGAAAACTCTAATAGAATTATATATATATATTTTGCTTTTTCAAATTCTATAATAATAAATTGTCTAAATGATAAATTAAACATAAATTGAGCTAATGCAAATATGTGTCGTATTAAAAATTTGAGATATCTCGGGATGGTTCACCTACGTAAAGCCGCCTAAATATCTTTTTACACCAAGATAATAAGAACTTGTTTACATACGAAGACCAACAAGTATATTTTTTCTCCAAGGTAAAGTTTTCATGGTCATATTTGGTCTACTCTTTGGAAGTATGTAATTATCAAAATATTTAGATGACCTTGCGCTTACAAGCGTTCCGCCCTCTGTGTTTGCATACGTGTAACGCGTGTAGCAATTTGAGTTCGACACCTATGCTTTTGCGACTTACCTGCGGTCGTTGGTTCTGTTGTTGCTGATTTGACCAGGAGACCGGATGAATCGGTTGCTGCAATATCGGGGACGTCGCAGGAGGCGTTACAGGTGCCCAACCCTTCGGCAGAAGCTGCTGTTGGAAGTGTGAAGGTTGTCGTAGAGTTCCACCAGGACTAACCGGTGACGGGGACGATGGGACGGCACTCTGCGTCGACGAACGAGCGATCGTCGACGGTGGTTGAGGTGATGAACCTGACGAGGGACTGCTCTGGTACGAGGCGAACTCACCGATTCCACGGGTCTTTTTATGGGAAAACAGAGGCTTTGTATAGGAGATGCTGTATCGGAACGATCAACTTGATGTATTTTCAATTCGGTCAAGTTTCATCATTCTTTTATATCCTTTGAATTCAATCGTCTTCTTCTTTAGGGAATCAGACTCGGTATATCCGCCTCGATAGCGACAGTAGTGTAGTCAACCGCATTGTCAAGCGTTACAACTTGTACATACACTGCGGGGCGTGACTTGTAGCACTGCCATTAATTTTCGAGAGTTTTGGAAATTTGTACACTGGTTTCCAAAAGCATGTACGAATTTTATACAGCAATGTACGGTATTACAGCAGGCATGTGAAAAGGACATTCATTCGCAACACGAAAACGACGAGATGAACATAAAGGGGTATCATTGTCACTAATAATGTCTATGACGGTAAAGGTACGAGCAAACAGCAATACGACAAGTATCAAACTCACATAAATATAAAAGTCCCGTTTGTACAAAAGTGAAGGATCGCTATATCGATTTTATTTACATACTTTTCTGCAATAGGCAATTTTCTCGTGCAATTTAACTAAATTTCTATTTTTGCAGAAGGTTTTTCAAGATGGTATCGAGGGTACGATATTCATTTTCTGAAATCTGATCCAAGGACGTTCCAATGGTATCGCTAATTAAGTAATTATTTAGTTGGCTTGGATTTAAAAAATCGAATAACATTCTACAAATATTTATCGCAGTTAGGAGAGCGAGTTCGAACAAAAGATTAAAAAATGGACTACTTCAGATTGGTCTGTTTCTATTGCTTAAATTGACATGCTATCATTCACTAATTATCCTAAATATTGTTCAAACACATAATTTTGATTATGCTAAACAACATAAAGAATTTACCTTCGCCTGTACGGGGCCTTGTTCCACAAACTCGTAGTCCTGTTCTTCTGGCGGTGGCGGCCAAGCTACTCGTTTAAGAGCTGTGAACAGTTTAAATAATTCATAAGTCACCATTTTTAATATCGAGAGACAAATTTTCTTACTAAATGAAATTTTATCGATTGTCTTTAGTTAACTTTCATGAGTTCCAATTTTAAATATATTCGATAGTGGTGCTAAAAGTATTTTCGTATTATTTTCTGCAAGAAAGATCGTTGCTCGCGACATTTAAAAAATCTAGTTTATATTGAAATCCGCTGAAATTTAAAACGTGAAAGTAACGTGTCTGGCTGAGATTTACGTATTTCTATTTTTTAAAAATAACATGTCACTCCTACGCAGCATGTAATGTATTATATGTATAAGCTAGAGCGGAACAGGAATTGCATGGTGTGAGCGGCTCGATGACTCGATCGAAATAAACGGACCACGCGAATTTTTAGATCCCGACATGTAGCACGAATATTGTATCTTCTTTCCTTTAAAAAAACATCGTATCCAAATGCTTTTATTGCATCGATTTCGGTGACAATTATATTACACATTGCACATATTATTTAGATAAAAATAAATGTGGACGACATTATTTACAATGGTCAGCATTGTGACAAAAGAGTTTCTATTGGTAACATTTAAACGTTATAGAAAAGGAAAATTCTGTGTATGTTAAATATTACCATACAAAAAATTAAAATCACGTTTAATTTTTACTTAATTATCCATTTTTATTTTCGAGTACAATTACGAATTAAAAATAAATGCTCGAGCACAATATTCGATTATGTTTACGAATAAAGATTGAAGAACGCGATTTCACGGGTGACAAGTTCGAAGAATAAAAGTATAAATCGAAAAATCGTTCGAGTCAGCTGTTGTTTAGTCGTATCACATATTTGCGTCGGCTTAGTTGGCTGCTAGTTCCGAAGATCAGGTTTCGTTTTCTCGTGTTTAATAGAAAGAAACCGTGGAAAAGTGTAGTTATTGCGTCAATAAAACGAATTATTATTCACTTCGGTACACCGCGGGCGTGCCACCGGCCAAGTTTATATTTACGCGTTTATTGCCGAAGAATTCGCTTGATTTCGGTACGACCTCGCTGTATTCTTAGATTCTTTGGTTTTTCGAGCCTCGAATATTGGATATCAACGCGGAGAGACCATGGCAACAAAAATATGGTTTTCGAAATAGAATAGAACTTGGTTGGTTGTGTCGTTGCTCGTCGCAACTACCTATTCGATACGTCAACGTTAGCCATCGACTTAATGAAATGTAGATACAATTTGGTTTGATTTCGATTTTTTTTGAGATTTCGATCATTTATATATATATATATAGCGTACCGAGAAATATGTTAGAGCAGAAGATATCATTTGATTGATAAGAGAAAAAGACATGCAAATCTTGTAGGATTCGTTGTTTTTCTAGAGAAATGTAGAAATAACAGGTGCGATGATTTAAACCGAAAAACAGTGTCAAAGCTTTCCTAAATTATTTATTAGTTGTTGAATATGAATCATGTATATGGACACGATACAATTGGCTAACTGACAGGTGAATACGTCCTACGACCACCTCTGTTTCACACTCGCTTCTGTAGTTCCTGCTACAAACTTATCAACTAAATTCTTAAAGAACTAAACTTAATCTTGAACTAGTTCATTTATCAATATATATAGTTCATTTATCATACATTGGAATATGAATTTAATTTATATTGCTTTAAATTTTTGTTATGTTAAGCATAATTGTTAATTTTTTTTATAGTGGTGCTAACGCGGCACGGAAACGTTCGCCGGAGTAAACAAAATATTATTTTTCGTTCACCGAATCAATGGAAAATCGTATTGCCGAGAAAAAAGGATGAAAGCCACTAGCTGCAACTTCAAATAATAAAAGTCACTCAGAAGTTTTGCAACTTAATTTTTTTATTTCTGCATCGTAAGTACAAAACGACTCCTTTCTGTATAGGGTCCGATACAAAGCGAAAAAATTGCTTCCTTACATACTTTGCACGGTTCGTCCACATTTAATTAATGTTACACACAAACACGCACACAGTTATCGTATATAGTGTCACTCGTTATTTATTATAGACACGATAAAATCCTCGTATACGGAACGATTCGTAAAAATTCTGTTGCTCGTCGATGTGATTTATCGGGCGAACCTACCATAGATTCACACGACTTTGTAAAAGACGAGACTTGATTACGGCGAGGACGAAGAAGAAGAAGGTATCGACTTTGCCAAAACGGACACTGGCCAACAACTAACGCTACCCCGAAGCCACTTGCACTTTTCATTATCGCAGAAACGACCTGGCTACCGATTTTAGAGCTTCCTTGGTTGCTGTCCAAAAAGTGGGGAATGATAGCAATAGGTAGGGGGACGATTCGGATAATCCCCCTTTTATGTACATACACGTAGAAATAGAAAGGCGATTGTATGATTTTATGGTTTTACGGTTTCAAAGTCGAACTTGATCATTTTAATTTGCCATTTGTCGAGGTGCAAACACAAGCAGACTGGTATTTTGCAGTTTCTCGTCAGTATTCGTTATATACAAAGATATTTTATGCTTCACCCTCAAGTTTAAATATATATTATATAATAATATATGTTATTGTAATTTGCACAGTAAAAAAGCCTTAGTAAATATAGACCGAAAGATTAACCACTTCAGCATTTTTGTTTGCAGCATCATGACTGATAATGACTGTGTAATGCTAATGAGATACACAATCACCGATGAAATAGAATGTGGTCGAACACTGAAGCAAACACGCGACGGAAGCAAGTATAGGTATATACTACGCTCATAGTATATAATATGCTCAGGTGACAAAAAGGCCTGCGTTTACATTTCCTCTCCAACTTCCCATCTCATCTGACTGCCACAGGTATCGGTAGCTTTAATTAAACTTCTACAAGAATTAAAGCGTGAACGACGTAGATACAAATAGCAAAAGAAACGTGAATAAAAATGCATGGAATAAACAGAGCAAGCTGTAGCTTTAACCCTAGAGTGACACTATTGTTTTAGTATTTATTGTGATGTCATTCTAAGATTAATTCAAGTGTTAGATAATTACATGTCTCGTGCAAGCGAAGGGTTAGCGTTCACCTCTTAGTCGATAGCACAAACCAGCTTTTCTGAAAGCGGTGTTAGTCTTCCTCGGTTTAGGATAGCAGTTTGCAGCACGAGATTCGCCTCTTGTTAGTCTTCGTAGCTTCTGATTAGTCGCCGTTCGAGCAATCCATGTCCTTGCTTGCTAACTATGTAACATCCCCCAAGCCGTTTCTCTTTAATAAAGCAATCAGTCGGAGCACCTATTAATTAACATGCTGAAAAGATCCATTGAAGCTGTTAATGTTGTACAAATTTTCTGCGCTTGTGAATTGTTTCTGCATTGTCTGCGGGATGTCTGTTTGACAAGCCCGATTTTGACTCGCGGCCAAATGTTCGAAGCAAGGGTGATAATGTTTCCCTGCTAAATCGAGAATTTATTAGAACGATTGCTGCGCGACTCGTACTACGTAAAAAATTAAACAGCTGACCCCCTGTTTCTTTTTCCTACTATTTTTTTAAAAGGATACTTTAATGTCGATCTTTTTTACAGACTTCGGTTTCAAAATTATTAAACGTTTTTAAGTGACAATTTTCCAAATAATTCTTTATGTTATTGCGTGTTTGTGAAAAGGAATATTCAAAAATACAATACTCATTTTTAATAATGATTGTAAATAAGTTCATATAATAAACTCCTTCGTTATGTTTGTGTTTCAAACATGCGTATCGGTATAAACTGTGTTCGATAAATATATAATAAGATAGTATGTGTTATTGGAAATGATATTTTAATTGTGTGCAGGTCCGGGTGTTATCAAGGAGATAGAAAGTAATATCATCAAGTACTCACTTGGTTGGCCATTTCGTTGTCTGGCTTCTTCCTCTTCAAGCATCCGTAGAACCGCGCTGTTCTGCAAGTTCGCCGGTTTGGCTAACTGATTGAAGTCGATCCTAAAAAAAAATCACCGATTCGTCACTCCTTTTCTATCGTACAACCCTTTCGTTAACGATTATCGTTATCGTATATCGAGAGAATATCTGAGTCAAATCTAAAGTCGTCTAGGCGTCCAACCCTTTTGCGAAAGCTAGGTACTGTTGGTTCATTAATTTTCTGTTTTCATCATCGCCGTTGTAAAACACGTATTTCCTTATAGTTGCGGGCTACTTAAGCATTACGTGCGACAGATGAGAAGCGGAGAAACGCCGATGCCAAAATATCAGTATATGTATACGCACGGTGAGCAACTGTTAAAGTATTCGGACAATTTATGGCATGCATAGAACTGTAACTATAATTCATGCAAGTGTTAGTTCATCTCCGTTTTTGTTCGATCTTGTTAACGGAGGTCTCAGTTACATGTGACCGATTTTCTGACGCCCGATGGAACGTTCGCGAAATTTGTAAACGTATGGCGAACACAGAAATAAAATAGAAAATGAAATCAATAACTTCGTTGTACACTTTTGTTGTACACGTTCCAGACATGTCTCTTCTGATTGTTGAAAATATAGGATTCACTTTACTATTTTTTTAGTACAGTTCAAGATTAACAATTCACAGAATTTGGAATACTATAATCGCGTTCTACGTTCCACACTTTTTAGTTTTCCCAAGTAAACTTGCATGAATCATTATATCACTCGCGAGACACTTTAACAATAATAATATTAGTTACAGATTGTTCAGTGGGAATTACGTGAAAGCATAAGTGGGAACTATGGAAATGCAGTGCAACGATACTTGTTACGTTCCAATGATATCCTGTTATTAGGAATTAGTTGTTAGTATCCCGTTAGAAATTTATTTAACAGCGAGTGGGTGCAGCGTTGGACGATGGACGGGTTTGTTTACACGGGTCAAACAGCTCGTCGACTAAACAATTAAAACGGAAGCAAAGCGACGCAACGGGGATGTCCCGAGATCGTAAATTCAGAATCACCTGGTCTGGGTGAGCATTTTGGCGAAGAGCGGAAGAGAACGCGAGAGAAAGGAAGCAAGTCCTGCGACACGCAAAGAGAACCTGCCGGTGAACCACGCAACCCCGAGGCCACCAAACGCGAAACTAAGTCAAGTACGATAGCGTTCGCGGGCTTTGCGCAACGGCCAGCCTCCGAGCGGGGTTTATTTCTAACCCGTGTGATTCGGCCCTCTGAAAATAACAGTCGACTCGCCCAATGACGACTAGATCGCTGATTCATCAACCTGCAACCGGTCAACATCGCTGTGCTCGACCAACGGGAATCGATACAAACACATCGAAACAACCGGTGCAAAATGGACCGGCGCAAGGTGGCTAATTATGCCGATGGATTCTCTGGAGTGTCTAGAGCCAGACGGTGCTACCTTCTTCGAAAAGGGTGACCACCCTCTTACGCTTTCGAGATCGTTAATTCGAACGGTGTTATCAAAAACGCAAATTACTGACACAGACATCTCTTTTTACGGTTCTATAAAAATCTACTACAATTTAAAAGTCCACAAAGATCTACGAGTCAAACGTTTAATGAAAATTCATTACAATTTAATTTAAAAATGACGAATTATAGTAGATATTTAATAGATATCTACTGTAATTTAATATTTCTATTTTTATTTATTTTCTAGAATTTTGTAGAAAGTTTACTTACCCGACTGCACCGTTAGACAAAACTTGTGTCTGCCTGTCCAATGTTTCTTGTATCGTTTGTGGTGAATACAGATTAATAGGCGAATTGAACTGCTTGTTCACCAACATTGCCCTTTGCGTGGACATATTGCCGTTCTGTCGGATTAGTTCTCAGGCACTAGAATATAACAGAAAATTAGATCGTTAGAAAAATTGTAATATATTCAAAGCCGCTCATTCTTACGTGTTTAACATTTAAAAATTGATTAACTCCTAAAAGAGAGCATAGAAATATTTCCTTTCTTCTCTGTAAGTCGATTTCGGTATGAATCACGTCGAGACATACATCTCATTAAATACGCGAGGATAGACGGCGATTTTGGCAACTTTGAATCCGTGATTATCTCGAAACTATCGCAAAGGGTATCGCGATATCCTTCGAGAAACGGGGTCAGCACGGCGCAAACAAATAAGGAATTAGTATAATTACCTTTGGCAACCGAGCATAATCTCGTGCAAATCATTCGACTAATCGAACATTAATTCAACGTCGTTGATCGTTAATCCCGAGACAGCAACAAATCTTTCGTCTTTGACTTTCAGAGCACTGCCAAAAACTAATTGCTACTTGCATGTAGCTACATGTTCTGACTAACTCGAGAATAATTCGGAAAATTAATGAGAGTAGTATATTGTTATATCCTTATATTCTTATCACTGTATCGATTAATATAATTATAAAATATGCTACGAGTAAAGAAGTTTACCAAAATATTTCACGTAGGAACATTGTTACAATTTCAATGATCGTAAAAGAGTACTTGACATACCAGTATTTTTTACTGGTTTCACAGTTCCAGTCTTAGCAAATGCGTAAAAAAAAATACGATGCGAAGGAAAACCGATTTTCGATCTTATGTAAGTTACATTGAAGGCGCACACTGTTTTTAAGTAGCATGTCTTATCTGGCGGTGTGACTCACAGGTGGTTATTCCGGTGTCATTATTTAAGAAACCTTAACTGAAAAATGAATTATCGAAGGCCATTCTTATTGGAGGTAATACCTAATTCAACCGTAAGTCTGCCGGTCGTCGTGTGATCGCCGATAGAATACAAGGAAACCGTAATATATTGGAAAATTAATTTATTATAATTTAACTTAACAAACACCAGCAACACTTTCTAAAGAAGAAATTAGAAACGAGTCGTGTTGACCCGGCTGGCAATCGCAGCGTCACACTTCCGAGAAGATAATGAAGATGCAAAAGAAAAATGACTTTTTCTATTTGAATAAGTCTCGTTAGAGTGCTCCATTGTTTTTGTCTCCTTTATACCCGAGCATATTTCTTGGCACGGTTTTCGGAAGAACGAAGCGAAACGGCCGAGTGACCGGCTCTCAGATTCGTATATCGAATAACCAAACATTCATAAACGATCCCGAGACATCATCGGCACGATGATTCGTAACCCACTTCTCCGACTTGTTTGTTCTTCGTCACTGTACAGCATCCGATCTATTTCGTGAGTCATCGTTAATCATGGTATCTGTGTGTGCGTACACAAAATCTCGCATCTCCGATCCCCTTTATATCGGCTTCCAAGTGTAAAGTACTTGGTCCAACTATTTCTGCTCGGAACACGAAAATAACTACGAGTTCCTGTACAAATACGTAAACTATTGCTATAATCTTTTCATGATTTTTATCGAAAACAAAATCTCCGTTCTTTTTCAGATTCGTGCATACTTGTACCACAAATTTGTCAACGTGTAGCGAAGCCTAAACTTATAATTCGTACAGTGTCTACGCAACGCCCCATACATACGCTACATTCGTAATGTAGGTACAAAGAAATTTTTATTACAATACAATAACGATTAAAGTCCGCCTCTTGGAAGGAGCATTTAAAAAAGGGAACTCGACCGAATGTTGCAACTAATTGAATGAAAGTGCAACGCGAATTACGCGCCGTTTTTCTCCGTCGACTTCCGATAGAAAGTAGAAGCAGGAATTGAAACGCTTCGAATCGATCTCGTGGAGAGGTTTGCAAATGTTACATCGGAGAGAATTTCTTTTTTCTTTTTATTTTTTCGAGCTGGCACGTGCCTCGAATTTCCAACGATCCTGTAACACGAGCACCGTCCAAATACCAATGAAACTTGGAATAGATTATCCGCGTTACATAAATGAGGGACGATCACACGAAAACACGGATCCACACGGCTCGTATCTCCGAGACTAATCGTCGCGCGAATCTTTCGAAAGGTTTGGCCGGGTTTCCGGGAACCGTCGAATCCACGATTCCGCTGTAATCTAATACGACCCAGAAGTACGATGGTTCTCGGGTCATGAGGTAGAAGGGGAGAAGATGTAGAAGATTTTGCGGACGATGTAGGTATATTCGGAGGAATTTCGTAGCGAAAATAACCGCGGTAGACTACCGGTGGCTGCAGGGACGCGTCAGATAGAATCCGAAAGTTTCATAAGATAGGCGCGCGCTTCACGGCTTCGTTTTTCGATGCTTCCACGTTTCCGGTCGACGGGCACCAGGGGTTGGAATAACAGTTACAAAACCGAGGAAAACTGGCATAACTCTTGCAAATGGATCGCGGATCTTTCTGCGAAAAGAAAAAGGAATCTTTAATGTTTAAATATTGCTGACAAAAGAATAGAATTTGATTCTGACTAGGAATAAATTGGAAGGGTGAATCGAGAGGGGTGAAATTGGAACTGCGAAATTGTCAAACTGTGAAACTAATACATCGTCTGACATTTAGTTGCCGCCTGAAAAGTCTACTGATAATATAATATAATATTCAAGAAACAAGGATTTCAACCGCTTGGTTCTTTTACAAGATATGTTGTCATTCAGCTATTGTTATATACCGAATAGTTAAGAATTAATAAATAAATGAGCAAGTCATCGCTCAGTTTAATATAACGGATGTTTCGGCAATAATAACACGGCTAAAAATTTTTGGCTACAATTTGTATCGCGACTGGCTTCCTCAAGCGTCTGCTAATATCGCGTATTGTCGTCACTCGACTAGAAATAATAATGCTGGATGATGTAGTTTTGTTTGCCACGTGTGACGTATAATCGAATATAAATTACTGCACGGTTCTCTTTTCGACGAGGTTGAATGCAGCAAGCATCGCGAATGAACGTTTCCGCATACCAAACAATACGTATGTCGCTTCTAGTTGCTACTAAGTCTGCTCATTCTACATAAATACACGTTTAATAGAAATAATTATATAAAGAACAGTAAAATTAAATTTATATCATCTTGAGCAGAAACGTGCAGCAAATTTTTAAACTTAATTTCAGCCAAAGATTCTCGACTAATATATTCATAACGTTTCCTGACGCACTTTAATAATATATAATAGTTATTAATAATATGTAGTCATAATAATAGTTGTTGGCTGATTTAATGTTACAACAACGCGTTCTCAACTAGAAGTACGTACTTGCGAAACGTTGTTAACCCTTGCTCAATCGATATCAAGTACATTTGGTGCTGCCTCGTCTACTAATAATACTTAATTCGTGATAACAGTATTGCTTCTAACAGTGTTATCATTAATTATACGAGATTATAATATATTTATAATTATACTATATTATAAATATATATTAATTTTAGGTACAGAATATTACAAAGAATGTGCATGTAAATACAGATGGAAAAATAATTCGGTATGAAACTTCCGTGCGTGCTTTTAAACGTGACTACGCATGCCTGTCCATTGTCGACTATATCTACTTGCAATTAGTACCGACAATAGAGATGGTAATACGGTATTATCTGATTCACATTGACCTTACCATTTCTTACTAAAATAAACTGTATTTGAATACCGATAACGACCAGCTATGCTATGCCGTTTCAAAGATTGCAAATCTTGCAAAAAAAACTGAACAACCGAAGCAATCGTTAAATGCGATTCGCAACACTCATTTTACAATCAACAAAATATCGTAACATGTACGTTAATAAAAGGTAGAATAAAAGGATCATTAGTGTGTTTAATTCTCACTGGATCGATTAGATTTTTAGTAGGCACGACTTACTGTAGTGGAATTATGATATGAAAAGGACTATACATTTTCGTACTTTATTCTTTGCGATGCAATACATTTCTGGAATGTTTATTCTATTTAAATATATATATATAGTATACGTTTTCTGCGGGTATATAAAAATTAAAAATATAACAATGTCGAGCTAAGTCGTGGACCCTATCCTGACGCGGATAACATTGCTAATGTCGATAACGGTTTCGGTGGAGAGTTACCAACGACCGCTTCGTGAACCAATCGTAACTGGATATACAATTGTTGATACATCCAGAGGATTTCGTAATCCCGTATTACCAACAGTCTCTTTCAGCAGAAGTCGAGAGAGCTCGTGGGGGGAAAAGGGACGCAGGCCATTCTCGAGAAAATAAAGCGTAACGCGGAAGGAAAATAAATCTCCGACGGTCGATCCTCGCGGGACGTCGGCGTATACAAGGGATCAAAAAGTTTTCGTACGCGCCACACTCCCACCCCCGTTAACAGGATTCGTTTTTGCAGCTGTTCTTCGTTTTTTATGTCACGCCTTTTATACATCGCTTTATTTGCGCGGTATAATCTCCGCGGAATTTATGTTCGGTGACTGAACCCCTACAACTGTTGAGATACATACAAACATACATACATTTATCGTATAATAGCAATATATTAATAATATTCTCGTTTGTGTTCAAGCTCTATTGATATCATGCAGCGGAACGCAAAGCCGTTTGCCGAAGTTTGAGGTAAAGAAAAATGCCAAACGTAACTTGTTATCTTTTCAAGTCCAACGTTAATATTTGCATACTCTTCAGTCGGTGTGATAACCGCGCTTGGCCGAAGTTTATACATAGCGATACCGTATAGTGAATCAAAATATGTGAAATTCTGGTTTATCGATTTTGTTTGTTTGTCCAAAGATAAAACATTGAAGAAATGTTACTATATACTATTGTAGACCGTTATAAATCGATTACCAAAACTCTGATAGCTGTAACAAGTTTTCACATCTTTCGGTAAAAATTTGAATGAGCTTTTATCGTTTTTATTAAAACCTCGAATGGATGGAAACAATTTTGGTTTTTTAAACAGACTTGCCTAGACAATTATCTTTATGAAATAGAAGAGGATGTGGCACGTGAAGTACGCGCGAACCGTATTGTCATTGATGCCAGGTAAAATCGTCTGGCTAAAATTATTATAGATAAAATGATTCATCATCGTCGTAACCGAAAATGTTAACAGCCGCGATAAATTTCGAACGGGCTTCAATGAAATCCATTGCACGATACTTTGAAATGTCATCACCTTGAAATTTATATTAGCATGCCCGCGTATGTTCTCTCTCTCTCTCTCTCTCTCTCTCTCTCTCTCTCTCTCTCTCCCTAACTTAACTGAACCATCCTTTTCAAAAATATCTAGGAAAACAATTGTAACGCGAACAAGGTGAACAGCAAAATTGTGCTGAACTATCTGCGCTAATTACTACATTACCGCTATTGTGCGCTAGTTATAATCAATCTCACCTCTCACTCTTTCAAAGTATATGAAATACAAAAAGACAATAAGCTGCTAAAAATGCAAGAAGCTGCTCATATAATTGATGTTAAAAATATCATAAAACGATGAGCTTTCCTTAGAAAAAATGTCGTGACAATAATTTCAAAAGAAAATTACATCGAGTCTCCTTTGGGTTAAGTGTCGAGATAATTACACTCCCAATTGCACTTTGAACGCTCAACGAATTCGAGACGAGCACGATGGTTTGTCTAGTTCTTCTTGAGAACTGTTATGGTAAAAAAAGAGAACGGTGTCCAATAACGCGCGCATAAAGAAAACGAATTGTATCGTCCTTGACGCGCGCGAGTGTTAAACACTTCGGAATAGTTTTGTATTGGTTCGTAACGCGTGTCATCCCCCGAGATGCTGGATGGAGATGGTCGGAGACGCGTGCAGTATAAAAACAAGACGAACACAAACCACGAACACCTACCTTTACGTCCGAACGCAAGGCACGCGGGTTTCTCGGGTGGCGAAACACACTGGACTCGGAAAAGCGAAAGCACCGGAGTACCAGCAACAGAGAAGCACCCCCTCCCAATCGGAAGAGCCGTCGAATCGCTCTCCTTTCCTCGTAGCTCAGTTATTTTTGATCCCCACCCCTCGCCAATCTCAACATCCGACAGCTTTCCTGGCAAATGTGGGAAATTCGTTTTTGCGCTTCCTGAAATTCTCTTTTGGACAATTGTTGACCACCCTCCAACTGACTGCACTGCTTGACCGTGACACCAGAATAATTCGTCCCGTTTCACACCACGCTGCACCACTAGAATTTATAGAAATGCTTGTTACTATTTGGCCCCAACCGCGAACACTTGAACGCAATCAAACTTACATAATTTTTCCTTATTTTATTCGATTATTTCGCAGAAAAAGTGTCGCGCATCGATAGCTGACATCGAAATTAATAGAAAATTATTCGAGAACGCGTAGCGATGTCCGTTCTGCTCCAACAGCGTTCGTAATTGATAACATTTTATGAAATCCATCGTATCCTCTTACGCTATCTGAAACAAAATATTGTCGTAAGGAAGATGTTCAGTTAGTCAAACAAATCTCTGGGCACGCTTTAAAACAGAATACATTTTTTAATCAAATTAGTTCATACGGTTCGATTTAGTATAATTGTACAAAAATTATATTTAAAATGTTCATTAGAGGTTCAGATGGAAATATTGTAGCAACCTAACTCATCTAAGTTCTTGGGAAAAAAGCAGTAGATATTCGGTGAAATAGTATTAACGTTAGTAACATTGATTTGATTTTCTTGTGGTAAAATATATGATCGCGGCCGCCACACATGCGCGACACTGATACCGAACGTGTTAATGTTAGTCGCACAGGGGTTAATCAAGTCACGATTCTCTGCTTTATCAATCATTGATACATTCGGCAGATAAACCGAAGTACTTAGCACGGAAGAAATCTATAAATACATTGAGATGCTTGCTGCATTGTTAACTGCTATCGAATAAATGCATATTGTCGATAACAAACTTCCGGGGGGCAGAGATTGTTACGTTTTGAACATACAATATACATTCGGATGGTGTTTCAGGAATTGTCGAAGTAGAATTTCTATCGATTCGGTAATTTATGTAGCACAGAATTGTTGATATAGAATTTTTGTTACTCCGGTAAATTACTTAGCAGAATATTGTCAATATATTGTATATAGTATTTCTATCGTACTGATAATTTACTTAGCAAAGGCTCGGAGAAGAACCAAGATAATGTTCGGACGAAATATCATACATAAATCGCAAGGTTTAGTGTTTGATATTTATCACTTCCCTCCGGCAGTATATTTAGGAAATTTCAAATTCTGATGAAATGTAAACTAGACAATAGCGTGTTTCTAAATCGAGCGGAACCTCCTGCATCTGAAATAATATATATAAATATTACAGAATAAGTTATTAATATACGTAACGTTGAAAAAAAAATATACATTTTTTCAGTTAACATTACATATATATTAATTATTATAATAATTATATCAATACAATAACTCATATGCATATCTTAATATACAACTCCTAGTACAATGTTAAACAGTTGTCTATGAAAGCAAAATTCATAAATAAATGTATACTCCATTGTTGGTGCATAGTTAGTTATACAGATAAAATAAATTTCTTTTAATCGGGAACTTTTTATTTTTAACTTAAGATCGACTCAAGTTTAAAATACTTATGATCCATATTTATGTTTAATTTAATATAAACCTAACAGGTTTGGCGTAAATTTATCTTAGACCCAATTTTCCTCCAAATTAACTACATTTTCAGTATGTTAAATATGTTCAACGTGCAGTATCTTACCAAAAGAGTAGTCAGATAACCAAAATTCTGTTGACGTGTTGCGGATACAGGCAAGTAGAACGTGTTATAACTATTACGAAATCGATACATTTTCTTGGAAACAATCGTATTAGTTCTTCTACTTTTTGTAGATGTAGCAATCGCTACAAAGGGACGACAATGCTGTTTACCTATCATCCCTGCAAGTTGACAATATCTGTTTCAGTCGATATACGATAATAATACATTGCAAAGTTCTCCCAATAGAGGTTATTAGAAAACGTAATGTCCATACATAAGATCACAAATACGAAACGATAGATTTACTGCAATTGCCTTTTGTCTCCCCTCCGAATGAATTCCATTTGAAAGATAAACGAGGTTGACAGTATCTAATAAACTTGAAGGAGACTCGGAGAGATTCGAATATACCGCAATGGCAGCAGTTGGAAATCCATTTCCCGCCGTTGGGAAGAATGGAAAATCAATAATAGTGACCGGCCTTACCGACTTTGCGATGATGAAGACCCTAAAACTGTTGTCCGTCTTGCTTCCTCCGAAGCGTTCCTCCCATTCCTGTACAACTCGGTTCTCCATCTTTACCAAACAGCAGCGCCACACGTTTGCCATTGGCCAACCGCCGCCGCCATTATAGATTCCGTTGTGAGTGACCGAGTCCCGTTCTCTACGCTCTCTTAAGTGTTTCTCGGACGCCAACAGTTAAATAAATTCGTGACAAGCGTGAAAAAGGTGAGATGAAGACGTACAGCAGGAAAAAGGGCGATAGCCCTAGCAACGTAATTATTCACGTGAACGAGCTGTGCCGACTGTGCCTGGCAAAGGAGGAGGAGATGGTGCCGATTTATGACGACGAAACTATTCCCTTATCTCTTCGAATAATGGCTTGCGTTAATTTGGAGGCAAGTATCAATGTTTCTTCGACCATAACGCGAGACGAGCCGACCTACGTAGCTGCATTTCGCGCAGATGCTCGTAGTTTATCGAAAATAGGAATCTAGTTTATCTCTCTGTGTGATTGTCTTTCTTTCGTCTCCCCCTCCCTTGAGATTCGATTGTGTTGGAAGCGTCGGTTATACATGTGTGTAACCGAAATGATTCTTACTACACTGATCAAAGCAACTACCGGCCTTACCGAGTTATCGACTTTGTGCCTGACGCCACCGTCTTCGCTTTCGTTACAGGAATCACAGACCTGACATAGGATAAACTTAACAATCAATGCATTTTTCTGTCCCATGCTCGCGGTCCTCTAGACCTTGTTATAGTTTTCAAGTCAAATGCAACGTTACCGATCAATTACCAATTCTGGATATAATTAGCACAAATAGAGCATCCATACATCCCCTTCCAGGTTGGATATCCCTAATATGTCGCAGCGGGAAAACCACATCTGTTGATTACGTTCAAATGCTCATAAAGGTTATTGTAAAAAAACGTCACTGAAGAAATATATTCTGTTCACTGTGTTGAATGTATAATAATTGTTTACATGTTTGTACCTTTTCCGAAGGTCGTTTTACACGCATTGTTATCACACTATCCAATATAGAAAAAAATATTTCTGTAAGGAGTTCGATAGATTGCCTGTTATTTAAATACAATTTAATTTATAATTTAAATACAATTGAGAAAATAAGGGATAAATAATACAAGTAATAATGTTTTCTTTTAAAGGTTTTCGAAGAAGATGGTCTCCCAAACATGATCTGTCATCCGTGCAAATATCAATTAGAAAAATCATACCAATTCAAGAAAAAGTGTGAAGCTGCCGATGCAAAGCTTCGAAAACATATGAAATTAATACAACAGTTAACAGGACAAGATGAAGAAGGAGAAAATCAAGACAACTATAGAGAAGAATTGAAAGATGGTTCTCATAGTGGAAAATCCAAACAAGTTAAACAATTGTTAGCTGATTTAGTATCAACTAAAGCTGAAAGTGGACAGGCAGATGGAGATCCAATCGAAGTTACAGAAGAAGAACTTGTTGGTGGCTACATTTTAGGTATTAATAATATTTTCATTATGTACAGACACAACTTTCACTTCTATTCAACTTAATACAATGCATAAGATTTAATATAATAAGTAACATTCAATTTTGTATGGCATCAACTACATATGTACTATTACTACTGTATTATAGGAATGAATTCTGAAAATTTGGAAATGGAAGAACCTATGTCAGAAGATCCAGAAAATATTACATTGGTACCTGCTGAAGAACGTACTGCTAAAGCACGTTGTACAATATATACAAACCGTATTAAACAGGAACAGGAATCCGAAGATGAAGCAGAAGAAGTACAGAGAGCAATTGCAAATGCTGACCACAAAAATGTTTATATGATGGAAGTTACCAGTAACAATTCTGGCCAAGGAGAATCAATGAAGTTGCAACCCATTTCAGATACCATAGGTAATTACTTTACTCAATTTTCGAACAAATAAAAGTTATACAAAGAAATTCTATTCCTATATATATTGCTTCTTTATAGTTGAAGCCAGTGAAGAATTGAAGGTATTTAAATGCGATAAATGTCCGAAAGCATTTACTCGGAGAATAATGCTAAAGAGTCATCAGTCTGTTCATTCTACACAAAGGGGCTATACGTGTCAAGCCTGTGAAAAATGGTTCCCTACAAGATCAGCTTTAGTGAGACATGAACGTACTCACACAGGTAAATAAAATAATTGTACCATAAATACATAATTTATATTGGAAAATTGTTACGTTTGTTACAAGCATTCTTCGTTTTCTCAAATTATAATTTGTTATAGGTGAAAAACCATTTGGTTGTAACATTTGTCACCGAGCATTTGCCCAGAAAGAAATTTTACTTCGTCATTTGATGACACATTCTGGACAGAAACCCTTCCAGTGTCAACACTGTGACAAGAGCTTCACTCAACGTGAAGCATTGAAGGTGCACATGAGGAGACATCAAAAACTTGATCCGAATGATATTCAGTTGCATCATTGTCAACTCTGCCCTAAAGCCTTTTGTCATGCATCTGGACTTAGTAGACATTTAGTTACACATACTGGAAGAACGTATAAATGTATAGAATGTGAAAAATCATTTACTGATAAAAGTTCATTGTTAAGGCACAGTCGCATCCATGCACCGAAAAAGATATTAACAAATTAATTTTGTTTATAACTATAAAAAGGAAATCGATCAGCATTCATTTAACCCTTTGAGTACAAAGTACTTTGGCCACTGAATGACATGATGGAGTATCCTGTAGAATTCTTTTTCTTTTTTTTTTTTTATTACATATTGTATAGAAACATCAGTTATCTATCTATATAACACAGGGTTAAGTTTTTCATATAAGAAATATATGAATATCGTAATTTGTATTTCGACAATCATGATAATTTGATTAGATCTATATACCTTTATAGTATTCAAAGGGTTGATAAAAAAACATTTTTCAAGAATTTGTTGTATAATATACATCACTGATTTTATTTTTTAATCTAATGTATAGCACGTCATATCTAATATTAATTATGCATTATTAATTCATTTAGTAATTACAACTATAAACTTACATACTCTAACTATAAGTACTTCATTTTCATTTGATATATATATTCAGTGTCAAAATTAACATTATTATACTGATTTATACTATACGTAAGTACATGTTTCATTAGGAATCATTGTTTACACAAATTTTACAGTAAAATGTGCAATAATTGAGTATCTGATATTATATATCCATAAACTATTTTGACGTTTAAGTACAATGTATTTCGGTAAAATAACAAAAATCAGCAACAGTATTCTTCTATAGAGAAACGCTTTTTTTTACAAAAGTTAAATTCTTATATATATTTTCGCGATATTTGTATTATATACAATTATATGTACTTCTGTGTATATAATGATGACCATTCTAGCAAGAGACTCCCTTGTATTGTAGTAATTCGACCTTAGTCTCCCAATCCTAATTATAACTTCTCTTGACCAACCTTTATTTTTAAAGAACGATGCTTTTTATCCAATTTTCATAATGCGTGTTGCAATAATGAACACTTCTAATTGAACCATTTACAACGAAGATTAACAATAAGAAACCCCGTCAAACTACGCAAAAGCTACGTCAAACAGAAATCAACAAACGATTTACAAAGCTAAACTCACCCGTTGCCGCTCGGAAGGGAATATGGGTCACGATTCGCAATGTCCGGTGCACTGACCACGTACAATGTTCAGCTGATCTCGGGTCGATGAACACACCGATCAAGGGATATTAGATATAGATCTCGACGACCGCGTTTTCGGATCACAATTCCTCGTGAATAAAAATTTACTATCACATCCTGCATATAGGCGCGGAAACCGATTAATTAATATTAGTGCTACGAAAGTTTTTCTTTATCTTGAGTTGCGTCAGGTAATTTTGTTTAAACATTAGATAGCAAAACAGACAATAGAGTACTAGAAGATAAAGCTATTTTGTTTGCAAATATAGTATCGAAATCTCCGCGGTGAAAATTGCAAGTCGAATATCGCGCCGCTGGTATTCAAATAGCGGTGTCTCTCTTGGAGAAACAATGAAGCTCCATTCGGTATCCATACAGCGCCAATTGAGGTAGTGGAAAAACGCTCAAACTGTTAGACAAAACCTACTGTTGATAATTTCTTTGAAATCAAATTTGAGCATTTTGCCGCTACATCAATTGGCGCTATACAGATACTAAACAGAGCTTTATTTGTTCTCCAAGAGAGGTGCCACAAACGCCAACATATGCAACATTGCAAGGTTGCCTAAAAACATCAATTACATATGCTATAAAGTGGTGGAGGGAAATCCTTCCAAATAGGGTTGGATAATGCCATCGAATTCCATTGGCAATCCATTGAAATCATCCAATTCAATTTGTAAGGTCACTTCTCTATCATCTGGAGCAAATTCTATGCAAAATCCCTGACACCATTGGCGTAAAAATTACTGAGAGAGATCTTGGCATCTGGGATCCCTAAATCAGCGAATGCAAGAAAATAAGTTACACAAGGAATGAATGGGAGTGTATGCGCCGGGGTTTTCGTAACAGTGGGATGGCACGTCTGTCACGTGAACGTTACAAGTCTAAACTACGATCGTGAGACGATGTATAGCCTTTAACTAATCGTAGTTTAGAATTCTGTGTAATGTTCATCCGATAGCCGCGCCACACCGTTGTGCGAGGCTTCAGACGCATGCGTCTCCTATCTAAATCTTTGCGTAACTTATTTTCACGTATACGCTGTCCTGTTGCCCTCGATCTTGATCTAAGCCAATCCAGCTGAATCCAACCAATCCAAGTGAATCGGGCTGTTCTGCTCTTTGAATGAACGAGAATGTTTATGTGTTGGTACATGTCACTGTGATGAGGAATAGACATCGACGGAATCTTCATATGATGTTGTGCTTATCCGAAATTAGAAACAGAAATGCAGTGAATTGGTTTTAATAGAATTTCATAGATCTAGAATAAAATGAGTAGCATTAAACTTGATGTACAGTGGTCCCCCATTCATGCGAATAAGTTCATTACCTGGGGCACAGAAATCTGCCTGTACGAAGTTACACAGGCCAAAGATAATATTAGACAATTGTGTAAGTAAAGAAATATATTTTTTTCTACAACAAACAGTTTATCAAGCAAGGAAACTATTACTTTATACTTACATCTTTTCCCAATAGATACAAAGATTTCTGATTCTACAGTAGCTCATTTACTTGCTACAAATACAAATCATCATTATGTTAAATGTATCGATATATATCCACAGCCGGAACCTGATATTTTGTTAGCTGTGGGACAAGCAAATGGAAAAGTTGTCTTGACTACTTTTGGACCAACTGTGTTCGATTCACAGGGTCTTACCGGGAAAGAATTAGGTAACTTATTTGTCCTGTTACTATGCAGTTGTGTATCTTATAATTCTTTCATTGACATATTATTACAGTTCCAAAACATGCAAGACAATGTAACACAGTTGCATGGAATCCTATAGACACAAACTTAATTGTATGTGGTTTAGATAAACATAGTAAAGAACATTCCATTTTATTATGGGATGTGAATAAAGGACTGCAAGGCTCCGAAAGAGTACACCATCATGCTATAGTGCAAACAGATTCTATAAGACCTATTGCAGAAGTTAGTATTTCTGAAACTATACATTCCATTGCTTGGTTCAAGCATGAACAAAAATGTATGGTTGTGGGTGCAAACAATAAACAGTTAAAAATTATTGATTTTAGAGGTATTAAATAAATTTCCTTTTTATTTATTCGTTAAAGTGCTAGTATTTCAAACTAATTTTTTGTTCATACTAGATTCTGCAAAGGTAATAAATACAGCAGCAACAAAAGCTGTTTATAATGTGTCTGTCAATCCACATAACAATTATCATTTAGTCTCGAGTGTGGATAATCAAATAACTATTTGGGATACTAGATGCTTTGAGAAACCTGTTTTGACTTTGTCGCAAAGTAGGCAAGTCACCAAAGTTTTATGGTGTCCAACTAGGCACAATCTTTTAGGAGTTCTACAAAAAGATTCAGGTGTAATATACATGATTAATAACATACAAATGAGCAATAATAGTTTTATACACCTAGTATTGTTTCAACCACAGTGACGTTGCATTTATTTGATATTCAACATTGTGGAATTGGTGGAGGAGAAGATACTGAACCTGGAGCATTGGAAAGAACTGTTGCACCTCCTTGGCACAATCCTATAAGTTTTTCATGGCACCCGACGCATGTGAACAGATTGCTGGCTGTATCACAACAAGGTTCCATCTATATATAATTATTAAATTTCAAAAATAATTAAATAAAATTCATTAAAGACCATTCGTGGTTTTGAAGGTTTAACGGATTATACGGTTTGCGAAAGGATTACAGTAAACTGGTCTACAAGATCTCACCTTGCATGGAATCATGCTTCTAAATCTTTTAAATACATATGCAGTACTGATAACATTTACAAAGCTCTGGATGATATTTCCATTTTAACTAAAACACGCGCAGCTTCGGAATATGGATTACTTGTAAGTTGAGAAAGTTTCTAATTCATTTCATTCGTAAACTGCTATATGTATAAGTAAATAAATATATATAATTACATATTTACAGCCAGAGCTGGCACAGAATGGCGAATTAGCTGAAAATGATACTCTAAAGAACCTGTGGCAATGGTTAAACTTAAGCCGTTATTTAGTCGAAGACAGCACTATACCTAGTTTAGATAATAAACATCCAGGTGTTAGGTAAGTGAAAGATTTTTTTAAAAGTTTTGTTACAAAAATAAAAGAAATTAATATTTATTGATATTACATAGAACAGTTTTAAAATTAGATGGTCAACAAGGGACTAATGGCATCCTAAAATCCGAATTGATGTATTGTCCTTGGTCGGACATAGGGTCCAATCACACAGCAAAAATTTACAGGTATAACGATTTTGATATACCGAAGTTTCCGTAACCAAGTCTCCTGTGCCGTATTGCAGGTCCCCTGATAGAGATAAAGGATTGCTCTTATGTGGTTGGAGGTTCGACAAAGATACAAATACGCCTTATGACAATTTGTTCTTAGAAAGATTGGAAAGAGAAGGAGAATATCCACGAGCAGCTGCAATAGCTGTATTTAATTTATGTTTGAGACAAGCCATAGAAATTTTAAATCGAGGAGCCAGTAAAATGTCAATGTCGGCAAATCTAAATATCGTTGCCATGGCTTTATCGGGGTTTTCTGAAGATAGAAACAGCATGTGGAGAGAATCATGTTTAAAATGTAGATCTCAACTTTCGGACCCTTATTTAAGAGCA
Source organism: Augochlora pura (assembly GCF_028453695.1). NCBI lineage: Eukaryota > Metazoa > Arthropoda > Insecta > Hymenoptera > Halictidae > Augochlora > Augochlora pura. The sequence goes on from NC_135780.1 coordinate 13,996,884, forward strand.
ACCTTTGCTTTTCTAACAGCAGATGATTCCTATGAAAATGTATTGGTAAGTAAGCGCAAATTCTATCTATTAAGGAGAATGACAATTCGGTCCGTTTTTTAGAATGAAAATGGTATGGCAGTTGAAGATAGAGTAGCCTTTGCGCTCATGTTTTTATCAGATAACAAATTAAACGAATATTTAAAACGGTTGACTCAAAAATTAACAGACGAGGGAAATTTGTCTGGTTTTCTTTTAACAGGTACGATGATATTCTATTGGACAACTTATATTATTTATACAATACTCTTTTATTGAACGTTATTGTGTTTCAGGTGCAAGTTTAGAAGGTATACAATTGTTAAATCGTTATTTAGAAATCACTGGCGACGTTCAAAGTTGCAGTCTTATAGCGATTAGAGCATTTACACCTAAATTACTTCAAGAAACACAAGTTCAAGTATGGATAATTAGGTATTGAAAGCTACAAATGATTGCCAAAGAAATTCTAAGTAAAAAACAAAATTAATTGGTGTTCAAACACAGCTATAGAAATCTTTTAAATGCGTGGAAGATGTGGACTCAAAGGGCACATTTTGATATTGTGATGCGATCTTCAACTAATGAAAAACCTCCACAACAGATATATGTTTCTTGTAACTTTTGTGGCAAAAGTATATCTGCGTTTATGCAAGGTTTAAGTAGAGCAAGAGGACCTTTTGGTAGATTAGGTAGTACACCCAATAAGTTGAAGGTAATATATCTTGATTTAATATTTAATATACAGTCAGCCATTAAAGACGTCGGACGAGCTTTTGATATTTGAAATAAAAAAATTAAAACTTTAAATATTGAATTAGTAGTGTATATAACAAGTACATCTAGTTTTATTTCCTATTTAGATGTCTTCATGCCCAAATTGTCGAAAACCATTACCAAGATGCGCAATATGTTTGATGCATATGGGTACTGTAAGTGGACTACAAATGACTACATCCAATGCAAATAGAAATGAAGAATGCGACAACAAATTAACAGAGTTCAATAACTGGTTCACATGGTGCCAATCGTGCAGACACGGTGGTCATGCTGATCACATTACACATTGGTTTCGGTAATATGATAAAATAATATAACGAATTTTCTTTCGATATTTCTAATTTATTTATAGCAAATTTCTCTATTTTCAAAACAGCCAACATTCTGAATGCCCTGTAACATCCTGTACTTGTAGATGTTTCTCCTTGGATGCATCGTGTAAAATAGGAGTGAGTATTCTATAAAGATTCCAAGAATGTTGAATGATGATAATAATTCTATTTCAGTTTTAAGGTTGCTATTTTGGATGGTTCCAATAGATTGAACTTACAATGTGAAAGAAACAATGACTGGCATTGTCTATATGACATGGATATCTACTATTATTATGAAACAAAATTAATGAATAATAATGTGAAACAGTTGCCGTATTCTTATAAAAACTTTATAAAATTTGTATTGTCACTGATTTTTCCACCATTCTGTTGGTCCCGACACAGTTAATAAAGTAAAATATTCGTGATATTGATTGGCATCTAAATAATAATATATATTGTAATAATTATTATTATTTTTTTTTACCTCACTGTGCTTGCGATCTTGAAATATGTGATGATATAATGGACTATTTTTTCATACTTTCATTAATAAATTAACATAAATGACATAAACAATTTATTATTAAATAACATTTAAATAAATGCAATAAATACATATATATATATATATAATTATGTTTCGGCATATCATTTTATAATACGAGCGTTTTGCCGAATAAGAGTTTCTACAATATATCAAATATTGGGGCTAAGTCTTTGTATAACTTCTGTGTAACCAATTTCTCATTTCACGAATAAAATTATGTATTGAAGCAGATTAGCTAGTGCTACCTGCTCTGCTTCTTTAAACGTTGTACAGCTACCAATTTGACATATTGGAATTACAGTATTCAACTTAATTGCAACTATACATTGCATTGTTCTTTTTGATTTAAATTTAAAAGTTTCAACAGATACGTTAAAAATGTTTTTAATAATGGTTTTTGTAACAGATATGTCTTCTATGTAACATTTCTTCTTTAAAAGTTCCAAATCAGTTACTTCTTTATTATTAACAACATTTTTACATTCGCCCATTAAGGCTAAATGATAATCCCCAATATGTATACATGTACTAGATACATTAGATACATTTTTGATTCTCTGATACCTAGCTCGAATTTGTATTTCATTATCAGCTTTGGGCTCGATTAACTTCAGATTCTTGTATTGTACAACTAAATCATCTACCATAATTGCATCACTAGCCTTTAAAGTTTGTAAAACTTCCTTAGCTGCATTCTGTTTGGCAACTTTCTTTGTATTTCCAGATCCTTGTTTGCATAGAGAACCAACAGTGCAATTCATTGTAAATATAAAGTTATGAGGTAGACCACTTGTGGAAACACTATCAAAACTGGGTACTGGTAATTGATGTGCAACACAGAATTCCTGTAAAATTATATTCCTTGTAGTTTTAATTAATATTCATACTATAAATGTTAAAAAGGTTTAAATATCGCGCATCGTCCGCGCTGTCAACCATTTGTGATTAGCGCGCTGCCATCATTGTCGTGTGGTAGATCGTTGAAGTTTATCGCGTATAGTAAGAAACGTATATAACCTCATATTAGTGTATTAAATAAACTAAGTATTATAAACCACATATTAATATCGATCACGCATATTCCCAAATAATATCAATAATAAATAACGCATATTGTTTTTTCTATAATGATGATATCGTCATATATACCCATAATATGTTAAAGTATGCATACCATTAAAGATCCCACATAATTCACAAATAGTTCTTGTGAACATGCAGCAGAATTACTTGAGTTCATAGAGCTCTGCGAATTGCATTCTAAGTTAGACGATTTTTCATTTTTCTTTTCATTTCCATTTACCGAACTTGGAGTGCATAATACACCTTCTGAAGTTAATAATGCTATCATTTCCTTAGCAGCATCTTGTTTAGCTTCTTTTTTGGTACTTCCGTGACCTTTCACTCTATAGTTATTATTCCAAGTACATTGAATAGTAAATCTATTTCTTGAAAGTATAAACTCAGAAGAAACTTCTGTATATACGGGCAGACAAGTAGAATTCTTCATGAGATTTTCTTGCAAAATCGATACTGCTGACTTCATGTTTGCATAATTTTGAGATTACCAGAATCTTTCACGTCCTGTACACTTCTATGGTCTTCTTTATTATAGCCACTGAAAAAGTAAGAGAATTGACAAAAGTCCCCTCTTATCTCACTACAAGGAAAAAGGACAAAAGGAATTCGGAGTTATAAGGTTCTTAAAATTTCTACTTACGGCCAACGTGTCCATTGGTGTCTACTATGTCCAATGGCGTCGAAGATTCTACTTTTTATCTGCTCCAAGTGGCGAAGAGGAGACCTCTCAAATAGAATTGGATAATTCCAGTAGATTGCCAATGGAAGTCCATCGGTACCATCCAATCCAATTTGTTATTGATAATTCGTATCGCTTCTACGTTACCGACTACTAGCACGGGTAAATTGAATCCATAATTTGTATCATAAGGTAAGAAAAAATATTACAATGTAAAATCGTCAAAAATTACAATGTAAAATAAATAAAATAAAATAATGTATAGTTCGTATAGCACTAATGAGCCTAGTGACAAAACATTGAAATTGTTAGATGAAATTATTAATAGTTAATTTTGGCTAGTAGTTTGAGCGTTTCGCCATTTACTAATTGGCGCTGTACGAATCTCGGACAAAGTTTCTTCTTTTTGCCACAAAAGGCGCTTGTACTACCAAACAGATTCTAACCGGTTTTGTATCGTTTGATAAAGACAGTAAGAATCATTTATAATAATAAATCTTTCTAGACACTATGTAGATGCGGGAAAATTTACGGAATATTCCTGCGACTTTAGAATATTTTTTTAAACTCTCGAGTGGCAAATTTTATAACAATTTTCATACACGTATTCTCTTCATGGCTAACTCGGCAAGAAGCATTTCTGAGAAATATGATAACACGTGAATGTGAATTAATGATTCAAATGTAACATTCTCTCTGATTGTTTTTAATAATAATCCTATACATCTATATTTCAATTATGCCTTTGTATGTCAATTTATATTTTTTTCTTTTTTTTAAATAATGGTTCTTTGCTCTAATTAGGCCATAATTAATGTTTTTCAACAACTCTGCATTATGGTTATAGGCTTAGAGTACATAACGTGTTCTAAGTATGTTCCAAGTTTATAGGCGAGATTTAGTTCAATGTTTCACTACTATGTGGAAATAGTGTTTCTATGTACATACTTGCATATGTGCATATATTGTGTATAAAAATCGTAATTAGCAATTAGTAGCGCATGTAATTATGTATGACAATCTGTGATATGGATCCAATGCGGACAATGACAAGAATCGCATTAAAACAAGGAAACGTTCATTTTGATCCCATTAGCTTCCGAGTTATTTAATTGTTTGTATTCTCACACTGGAAATTGAATACATACTACTAAAAAATGTCAGACTTTCCTTTTTGTATGAAAATATTTTCAAACGTTCTTTACGAGCATACATATGTAAAGGTTTTATCTCATGTACGACAATCGTCATGCGATAGCGGTAATCAAAGGCGGAGGATACAAACGATGAGCGTGAGATAAGATACATTTGTAATTACAATAAAAGAGAAATATATTTACGAAAAACAGACAAAATCTTAAACTGTATAGAAAAAGAAATTGCTCACAGGACAATTTACATCAGCTTTAGAATTATTTTTTGTTCTGTAATTTGAAATGAATGTACTCTATATGCGTAAAGACATTGTATGCACAACATATATGTACATAGAATAAAATTTCATTCATGACTTTACCAATGAAATGATTACTCTTTAATTGGGAAGAAAACCGAGTAGGGTGCACACGGTAAATCTATTCGTAAACCAACAATTTTGTTGATTCATTGAATCGTAAAAGAACCTACGTGCATGTACTTTCATATTTAAGAGGAAACGAATCCTTTTAAAGTTGTTCGTACCAGTTCGTACATACATGTGCCTGAATCAGAATACGGTGCGACTACATACAAACTGAAATAAAAGGGGTCATGTAGAGAGATAGTTTGTCGTTCTTTGTTACGGCGCGCCTACCATCCTGATGATGAAAATAGATTTTCATTTGTGAAGTCACATGCAGAGATGTTCTAGATATATAATTCGTGGCAACTCCATGAGTGAATTGGCAGCCATTTTTAAACTGCTTGCATAGTATAATAACGTAGAAAAGGGATTATGGATAAGAAAAAAACAGATCTTCGAATGGAGATACGTGAAGTAAGAGCGGATTAGAATTAGCGTGATCTTGACGCGTATCAAATGAGTGAAACGAGTAACCTGAAATCGATGTGTACGTGTTGAGTCGACGAGTGATTCGTTTCGAGTGGACGGTACTCGAGCGAATGCACTTCTTCCCCGTGAAATTGATGGAAATGGTGAACTGTCAACACCTCTGTAAAATGAGAATATGAATTCGATTCGAATCACCGTGACGAAGAAAGATCGGCTGATTTGAAGGAGAATTGTGTCGATTGTGTGACAGTTGAACAGTTCGATGCCGAAAGGCCCCGGCTAAGAGCGATGTCGATGTTAACATGCAAGAGAACAACGAATACAAAGATCGTGGCTCTCGAATGCTAAGTTCCTATAATAATGGCAGATAATGTACACAGAAAATCGCATAAGCTGTCGGATGGTAGTAATAGAAAGACGTCGAACACAGTGCACCGTACCACCACCGAGACGATTCGGTTAGGAGAGCCAGAGAAGCTGTACCAGCCGGTTAATTTGACCAGCTCCAGCAACGTGACGGCCAGTAATCAGTGTCGGAAAAAGACATCATCCTTTCAAATAACAAGCGTCACAGTCGGTTGTCGTATGAGCAATGATGCTGGCGAAGATTCAAACGACGATCTGGACGAATCCCACACGGAGGACAATTCCGTGGAACATTCGCGTATCACCGATATTGACATTGAAACGCCTAGTTACTCGGAAGATACCTTTTCTAAAGAAGATGTATTTTTCAATACCAGTAACGCTGCCCTCAGCACCGCTCCGGTGATTCCTACTAGTTCACAGTATGGACTGGCGATCGTGCCCTCCGAGGGTAATAATGTTATTAATTCGGTAAACGACAGCAATATTAATACTCTGGATATCACATCTGTTACCGACAACAATATTATAAACTTACTGTCGAGTAATGCCAAACAAGATGCAGATTTGCGAGAAGTACATTCGCATGGTAGAAATGAGCGGTTTAAAGTGGTTAAAATTGAAAGTACCGAACCTTTTAAAAGGGGCAGATGGACTTGCATGGATTATCTAGACCATACATCGGTTAATCAACCGACTGCGATCGGTACTCCAAAAGTGTCGGATCCAAACGAGGTATGCATATCTTATGGGGTAACAGACAGTGGAATTGTGATACCTGACTCGTCCAAGCAATCTGTCATCTCCGAGGACAAAGGTATAGGTATAGACTCGAATGGACAAGTTTCCACCCATCAAGATGTGCATGCATCGATCGGTGTACCAAATAATCCAACAACTGTTACAAATGCTAATTACACGGTAAACAATTCTATTCCTCCTAATGCACAGCATAATCCGACACAAGTTCAAACTCAGCAAAAGGTTCAAGCCCCAACGCAAATTCCCCCATACTTTCAATCCACGACTCAGCAATTAACATCCCAATCGCAACAGCAACAACAACAACAAGGAGGACAGGGGTCCACGTTACCCTCTAATTTGCAGCCTGCCCACCCAAATAACTTGACTCAGTCACAAAGTATGCCCCAAGGTGCTATTCCCATTATAACACAAACTGGTAATAACAATGTGACGGCTCAGCAAAATATACCTCATTCTAAAGAAGATTCGTATGTGACAGTGAGTACTCAGAATCAGTCATTGCCGGTTCAAACAGTTTGTCAGCCATCTGTTCAGCAACCGCCTGTTCCAACGTCTCAGGCACCAAACATTCTGGTTACCCAACAACAGCAGCAGCAGCAACATGCACCACCACCTCAGCAGCAACAACAGCAACAGCTTCCACCTTCTCAACAACAACAACAGCAGCAGCAACAGCCTCCACAGCCGCTTCAAACTCAAAAGCCAATAACACAAATTTCCGAATCGTTGACTGCCATACAAGGAATGCAGAGCATCCAGAATATTCATAAAGTTCCTCAAACAGGTGTACAGCAAACGTCTTCAACCATACATGCTCCTGGAGCACCGGTACAATCTCAAGTCATACCTTCATCTCAAATGCAACCCCAAGCTTCTGGTAGCAATGCTCAAGTGCAAATAGCGCAGGTATCGGCTAGTTGCCAAAATGTTGTAGGTGGTATGCAACAAGGAAGTATGACATTTCATCAATCAGAACCGGAGCAGGACTCCATTACAGGCATTGTGGCTGCATCCACGACACAGTCGGCTGATACTGCGCTTCTAGAATCTTTAACCGAAGTTACACAAGGCAGCGATGAACATCACACCCTCGAAGATAACGAAAGGTATATCGCATTTGATTAAAGCGAATAAAACTGTTTGTATTGACTGTATAAGTACAACTTTAATGCTATTTTTAATACAGTATGTCGGGGACTAGTGCTGTAGCAATTGATAACAAGATTGAGCAGGCCATGGTAAGAAATCATTCCTAGAGACAATTATTTAATGATGATAACGAACGATAATATTCGTTTGAGAAGGATGAACATTACATATTCTTTCTAGGATCTCGTTAAGAGTCATTTGATGTTTGCTGTACGAGAAGAAGTTGAAGTACTCAAGGAAAAAATAGCAGAGCTTATGGATCGCATCAATCAATTGGAAGCTGAAAATTCAATTCTGAAAGCTCACGCGACTCCAGAAACGTTAGCTCAATTGAGCCAATCCACTACAAAATTACCCCAAAACAGTTCAGGAAATGGTCAATAGGTAACCATTGTACATAAGTTTCTATTAATACTTTGTCAAGTACATAATGGATAATATAATTATTGTATATAACTTTACGATTTTTAGAAATTTATAAACAATGAGATTTATTATATTATATATATTAGCACTAGTAACTTTTTTTTAAGTAAATTAAAGATAATAGATTATTTTTTACTATTTCAGTTTACTGTTTAGGAAATATAAATAATAATTTAAATGTATAAATTCAATTTTCTTTCAAAATGATAATCATTTTGGAAATATGTATTGTTACGATCCTAGGCAAAAACAAGGACATATACGAGTGCATGCCAAGACTAAGCAGCATAAGTAACGAAGTTGATATGGTTTCACGATAGATTCAAGATTTTGAACATGTTAAAAGAAAGTATATAACAATATGAAATAGGCAGCTAGACATTCCTAGACGATTTTTCCTATTACCTCCGCATTTGGCCGATTTCATTCACAGGATATTCTCAATCACAGGAATTGGCTGTTCAACCGAAAATTGAAAATTCAAAAATATTTGCATCCTTTAGATTTTAGATTATACGTAATTCTACGTTGATATTTTACCGTCATTTTCATACATAAAAGCAGTTTTTTTACATGGATCTATGTAATTTTCATTATTATTAATTATTATTATCATCATCATCATCATCAGCAGCAACAGCAGCATTGTGATCATTATTATCGTCATCATCATTATTATTATTATCTTTATTATTATTACTATTACATCATCATCATTATCATCATTACTATTATTATTAGTATTATTATTAAACATCAAGCCTCGTGTTTTGTAATCTGTACTCGAGTTGTAATCTGATTTTTAAAAGTGATGCATATTATAATCGATGACATGCTAATAATCGGGAACATAGTAACAGGTATGCATCGAAAAAAAAAATCAACAATTTCCTGTCAACATTTTGTGTCACATCTTAAACATGCCTAATAAAAGAAATTTTTAATTGTATAATAATCTCTTAAAATACCTAAAAAATACAAAATCTCGGATACCAATACTTTTGTTATTATAACCGTTCAAATTATTGCTTTACATTCTATTATTAATACTGTGATCATTACTACGACTATTATTGTTATTCTTTTTCTTTTCATTATTATTATTTGATTGGGATTGTTATTAATCAATTAATTTGATTACGATTTTTGAGAAAGTTTTATTCGATCACTATAAAGACTAATGATGACACGTTAACATAAAATCTTATCATGAAAACCGTTTTTTCAATTGGAGAAATTAGAATTCATAATTACACCTTACAAATTTATAAATGTTATAAATTTTTCTAGGAAGGAAAAAATTAACAACGTACATGTTTTTTTCTTATATCATTATCAATAGCATAACTTCTTTTTAGAGCTATTGCGCACAAACATGGTCATATAATATTTTATATATATATATGTATATATATACGTATACATATACATATATATGTATATATATATATAAATACATATATACGTATATGTATATATTCATACAAATCCGAAGTTCTTTGCCTTAATAGCAATTAGTAGTTTATGTCTTAATACGTGGCGAGAGCTGTACAATGGAACGTATAGTCGAGAGATACATGTATTTGCAGTTGGTAGATGTGCATCATCTGCTGGCCGCAGTGTTACACTTGGCATTGGTTGGAAACCATCTTCGCTCGCCGGTAATGCTGGAGATCCTGTCCAAAAGTATACCTGTAAAACAATTGGTAAATATTGGAGTATTTTAAATCAATTGGAATGTAGAAAATCGCATAAAATTCTTACTAAATCCTGGCGTTCTGTGTGTGACATTTTTTCCACGGTAGACCACAACCATCGTTTAAACTTGGCTAATCTATCCACAGATTCTCCTGATTCGTCATTGAACGAGGTGTAAGATATAAGAACGGAAACGTTTATATCGCCGACTCCGTTCAAAAGGAGTCTGAGATCTTCAGACGTTAAACCGTCGAATGCTCCTTCCGGAAGAACATCAAACACTCCTTCTCTCATCGCATGTAATGCTTTCTCTTGTACTTTAATCATACGAACTTCAGCATATTTTCGAACGTAATCGTAAACGTTGCACGCTGTTACTTCTATGTCACGACCATTGGGTATTAATTCGATTGATCCCCCTCCTTCTTCGGGGCATAAGTCAATACTGAAATTGTAGAAAGATATAGGAGTTAGGAGAAATAGAAATATGACCTACAATTCACTTTTTACAAGGGTAGAAAACAGTTGATGTTGAATGGTACCTGAACGTAAGATCAAGAGCAGAGAATAAACTGTTGCTATCCTTGGTCTCGGAGTCGATAACGAGCTGCCTCAGGCTTTCGTAAATTACAGAGTCGAAGAACGCCAGATCATGGAAACGTATTGGTCTTCCCAATATATATTTGATCACGTGACGATTCAAAAATATGGGGCATAGTTCGTTTTGCAGAAGACACAAGCCAATGAGTCTGTAAGGTAAGAAATTTAAATACTGCAATACTGCGATAGTCGGAATTGTTTCTGTCGTTATTTAAAGGTCTTTCGTCATTACCTGCCCACATTTCTAAATGCGTTCAGTCGTTCGTAACTAGCTTTTCCCTGTCGCGGTGTATAAAAACCTCTCTTCCCCGGCGAATAAAACAAAGGTGCGTTATCTTCCGTGTCATCCGGAATGCTGTTCTCGATTTTCTTCTTATTTGCTCCCCATCGAGCTGCCAAACTGTACATATCCAAATCCAACAGTCCCTCGTTTGGTAAATGTTGATTTGCTGAATCGCTAATTAATTCGAACGCTTCTTCGACCTTTTGTCGTAGTGCATCCTCTGAAGCTAACAACATCAACACAAAGGCAGGGGATAGCTCCAGGAGCATACCAGTTATTTTTTGGGCCAGCATGGGTCTCAACGCGTAGACCTGTCAGAGGAAGACAAAGATTCTTTGAGAGATTTCTTTCTATTAAAATTCAGAAAAGTTTCAGTCAACAAAATTGACGAAATAAATTTAAAAATGTTATCAATTACTTTCGGATACAGTCTGTCCCCGAGTTGTTGTTGATGCATAGTCAAATGATCGTTAATTGGGTGACTGACGGGCAACGGATGGGAATTGGAGGATGAACTTCCAGGTCCAGTGCTACTACTTCCTTCGACTGATCCGGATGGATGAAAAGAACGAGCTTCGAAAGACAATCCTTTACGTGTACCACGACATTTTCCAGAAGATCGTGGGTTCTAGAATAAAAAGTCGATACCATGAGCGAGCAATGAAAAGAAACTGTCTTTTAGTTTCTTTGTGCCACAAGAAAAATGATCTTACCTGTCGTCTCAAGTCGCGGTCGCGGTCACGGTCACGATCGCGATCTCTACTTTTTAATTTTTGCAGAACATTGTACGGTGTGTATTTTGATCCTACTTGTGCTGCTTCGAGATTAGGCAGTTTTTCATTCGCGAGCAATGCCTACAGAAAGAACATGAAGGATTATACTCGTAGAATAGAATGAACAACAAATTTCTCGTTAACGTTACAAACCTCTGCGATTGCTGTATAAAAACCTCTTGTAACTCCTGAACCTTCTCCAGGTTCATCTATGAATGTTACTTTAACACGGTGAACAGTTAACGGAGGTGTATTAGAGGCACGCCTGTAATATAAATTATACTGTGTATTTAATTCCTTCATTGTTTGGACTAGAAGCTGGGTTCTATCTCGTTCCACCTTAAACAGAAGAGAAGCATAGTTACAATGTGTTCGACATGTAAATGATAATAATAATAATAGCATCGAACATATGATGATAATAATTCAATTACTTTGTATAAGGTAATATCCCTTTGTTGCGTACTGCGGAGTTTCTCCATGTCTCTACGAAATTTCGCTTCTTTCACTGAAAATCCTCCCAACTCTGACACAACAGAACCAACTTCCAATCCAACGTCCTCCATGAAGACGCGTCCGAACAGATCTAGTAACACTCTCCAACGTCCCAATAAAATGTTATGGGATATATTCGATCCGATGGATGAAACGGCTCTCGCGTTCTCCACTGGACTAGTTTCGACAGTTTCGTGAGCTGATATTTCTTGGCTCGAACCGGCTGGATCAACATCTTCTGTCACGCTTTGGGTTTCAACAGTGGATACAACCAATACTTCCGGCGCACCTGGTTTACTAGTATTCGTTTCCTTTAAAATCAATACCGTGTTGTCATTTTTTCAACGCAAAATACACAATTGTACAAAGATTCCGCGTCTTATTAAAAATTAAAGTGAAAACAATCAAATTCCATATTTACCGAAACAGTTCCAGCTCTAACAATAACGCTTCTATTTATTTTACATTGATCCTTAGCATTTTTAGCACTTCCCGCTGCTTCATCGTTTTGGTTATTAGTAGAAACTATAATTGGCGCTCGATCAATTTGTTCTGCGACTAGCGAATGATTATCGTTTGAGTGATTAAACGACTTTGCCTTTTCCTATAATATGCAAAGTAGATTTTTATATTTTACTGTTATTCGTTGTTTCGTGTTAATTACTTAAAATACATGTTGCACGATATATACTACACAGTTGTCGATAGAAACGTGTTTTCTTGTGTTTAGTGCAGATATCAACATAGTAAGATTTTGTTGAACACGAAATTATAAATTTGGTGTTCTCAATTCAAAAGAACTTATGCTACTTTTATGGAATATATTACCGTATATTTTGCGGAGGACGAAGAAGAGTCTCCTCCAACCGAAACAGAACTGCGTCTTGTATCTGTTGGTGCGAACGAGGCGGGTCCTTGAATGATTTGGCTAAGCGTGGGTGTAACGGTGTTCTGATTGTCAGTACCACGCGCTGATAAACCAAGCCTCGTAGGTAGGCCTGCTAAGAGGTACTGATTAGGATTCGAACTTGTTGCTGGTTGTCTTGGAATACCGAATAAATCTTCACGTCTCGAATGAGGCTGCAATAAATGCGGCTGATCTGCTAATGGCAATGCTTCACTCATAACAGTATCGAACGGGTCGAGAGGCGGACAACCCAAACACAAGGTAGAGTCCGATCTTTGTAAGAAAGGGTGCTTCCTCCCTTTCGGGGTGCTGTCCTTATTATTTCCTGATCCACAAATGGGTACTTGAAGCAAGTCTGGATAATCAACAGAGTCTGTTTCCATTGTTGTAGGTACGGGAGAATTATATTCTTCTCCTTCGTCGTTGTCATTTTCATCCTGTAACATACACGGTGACGATAGAACTTCTTCAGGTTCTGTTCCATCTGAAATATACATTTAAATCCGATCAGTTCTGACGCACGAACCTGATCGTTCCAACTCGAGTAATTTGAAGAGCCTTTCTGGGTGTCACCACGAGCCGACATCGGTTCCGAAAGTGAGCGCATATAATAGACTAATGCGTCGAAGACGTAGGCTACGTGTCTCAAAGACGAAACGTCCAACACTGGTAAGCTGTCTCTGTGTTCGCCATTGTGAGCACGCATTAAAGAGAGGCAATAGGAGAGAAATTCACGTCGTGCCAAGTGTATCTCGCTACCTAAAAGTATCCTAAATTAGGTAGGAAAATCACGAGAAAATCTCTACTCATATTTCTACTCGAACTAGTTCGTACTCTAAGACAGGAATATCACTATTAGATCTATGAGAAGAAAGTTCGCGCGTACCTTCGCGTTCCCTACTATTTCTGGAAGGTTCTCCAACGCCTGCAAAACCAACGGTGAGTCTTGTAGAAGCTTGTGGAGTGGAGATATTGGTGCTGGTAGCGATACCACTGCGTTGATTCCGACCTGTATTAGACTGTAAAGTCAAAGACAAAGCCGCGGTGTTCAGCAACCCTGTAAAATTCCCTCCAGAGAGTGATGGGGCATTGTTCAATGGGTGTTCCGGATGCGTAGGATCCGCGCTACATGTCAAAGATACACCGAATCTCAATTGTGCTTCCGTAGCATCCATGACCGTTAACAACCAGTCCCATGTTGGTTTCAAATGCGTTTCGAGATACGTCTGTTAACACAAGTAATAATTGAAATTCTACTCCCATTATTCGATTCAAGAGAAGAGGAACGCATCAGACCTGTAAGTTCAACGCGTCCTGGTAAGTAACTTCCATCAGTCGCGGCAAAAATGGTGCCAACGTTTTATAATCTTGCATCATAACTAGAAGATCGGCTATCTGTCGGATAACAAGGCCAAACGCGCGTGCCAAGCAACTGGTAGTGGTTCCCATTATAATGGGTTCTTGTGTAGCTGCAACCGTTGATGTTGTAGTAGTACGCCTCATAGACGCGGGGTCAAAAAAAACCAAATTACTGCCACCTGCTACCCGTAATCCTGCTGTACGCGTACTTGTTTCGCGATTACGTATCGCCCATTGCATAGAAATGGGCGCAAGATTATTACGGTGTAAATGACCAGATGAACCACTAAAATAAGGTATTAACGATAGAAAAAGGTTCGTTTTTAATAATAAAATGGTAAAATGTAAAACTTGTCTGTTGACTTCAGTACGAATTTTATAGACGAGCAAACTTGGATAAAGCGGCCCGTGAGTCGATTACCTTCGTCTCTCCAATTGTTCGTCGCCAATCTGAAAATCCTCGTTGTCTTGTTCGTCAGTCTCCCCCGCTTCGCTTTCATCATCCTCTTGCTGGCTTGATTCGCCAGACTCATCCTCTGGGAATAATAAAATCGATCCCATCCCACCATCAGAGCCAGCTGTGGCTCCGGTTTGCACGCTGCGTTGAGCGGACGCTGCATCCTGATTGCTATGATTATCGTCGGAGTCTGACTCTGTCTCTGCCTCCGCGAGAAGATCGAGTTCTGTATCCGATTCTCCATCTCCTACTTGTTCTTCACCCACGCCTCCCGTATTACTGTCCATATCACCTATTGGTTGTCCAGCAACAGTTCCCGATACTCCGGATTCTTCATGCTCGCTTATGTCACCGTCTACATCCATAGGACCTTCTATACGTAAATCAGTTATATAAAGAAGTTATCGATTATTTCATTGATTTTATATTATTATATCGACGAATTGTAGTGCTAATCAACGTGCTTGTCGTACCATCACCACCTTCAGCTTCGTCCATAGCAGAAACGTCTCTGGCGATAGTTATATTATTGTTCCCTTGTTGTGTTTGTAATGTTGGATCCAATGCTTGAGAACTAACTCCGCTCTGAGGTATCAATGGCTCTATAGAAAACAGCTCCTCGGAACCATTGATCACTTCTATCGCTGAATGGGTCAACGTGAACGGTGCCGTTGGTCGCGCCACGCCCAATCTCACAGGCGCTATCAAAGAGTCGGCTGTCTCACATAATTCTTCGACAGCTAATTTGATCAATGCTTTAAATACTTTCCGACATTTCATCAACGGTTGCGATGTTTGAGTGGTGCTGAAACGATCAAGTTAATACCAAATCAAGATACTTTCACATTATTATTATTATTCACGAGATTAATGGATTTCACACGTACTTCCTTCTCTTTTTTACCGGCGCCATCTCAATCGTAAAAATAACAAATATTCGAGCTACGGACCGAACGAACCGACGTGCAACATTGGTTGCCTCATCTTGGCGTCCTGGAACCGAGTCATTTTGCATTTCACGAATCAAAGTTGTTAAAAGGGTATCAAGCATCTGAAATAGTAATAAATATTTTATTCAGCATGTTCATGCAACACATACACAACTAAATGAGTCGAAAAAACATTTTTCGAACCTCTGCGCTGCATTTTACTAAAAGTGAATGGGTAAACTTGTCGAGCAATGCGGTGCCGCTTTGGCGACACAGTTGTCCTTGATCTCCAAATAATTGATCGTTTCCGTTTGTAGAGACGCCCGACATAATCATGCATTGGACTGCTGGCCAGTCGTTGAGTAATCTTTCTAAAGCCCTTCGACTAAAACGGGGTGGTTCTAAATCATGCTCTGGCATATCTGAATCTGCATCCACGCCTAAATCAATCAATAAATGAGCTCATAATCGGTAGTGGTCAATCGAAATTTGATTAGAATGATGACCAGTAAATAAATTACCATCTGAAGATGTCCCTTTGCGACTGACGGATGTCGATCGTTGCCGAGGCGCTGACCGACATTGCCTTTGCTCCATCATTTGTCTACCTACAGTCTGTACTAAGAATAATAAAATGCATTCTCCTCTAGAAAAACAAAAATATAATTTACTCAGTATTTTCTTTTCTATCAAATTTATAAATAGAAATGGGGAAGCCGATCGTTCTTTTACCGTGAATTTATCTTTGTCGCAAGATCAGTATTAACTACAAGGCGACATAATAATTGGTAACGGGCACTTTGATGTCCAGCGATCAGAGCACGGCATTTACATTTCTCCCAACAATCGCAATATGCCGTCGGAGATGTTATCTTCATTTTGCAATCGTGTCCTCGATGACAAACGCGAGCACATTCCGTGCAACAGCATAAGGAGCCGGTTAAACCACAAGTTCTACATTCATAAATATTCTAAAAAGAAAATGAAAGAATCTTTTGTTAAAAGCATGTTTATATTAGAATCAACAAGTTCACGCCCTAATTACTCAAATATAATGAATAATTCGCAACCTGGTCAATGTGTTGTGTTCCAGTCCAAGTAAAACTACAAGTGTCATTACAACATGTAACGAACAAAGGTGACAAATCCGGATTTGCATCAGGATGTAATATCATAGCAAGACACTCCTTTTGATCTTTGCCAACTCTTTGAATAGTGTCTAATAAGATAAGAGCCGCGTGATACGCACGCACCGACACAGCTAACATCAATGGTGTCTGACCTTGGGCATCCCTGTTAAGACAAACATTAAATTTAAATTATTTCATCAAAGCATACAAAGTTGATCAAATTTATGGTTCCCACGATAATTACTTCGCCATTAGTAATTCTTTCAGATGAGGTGTCAATACGATACTCTCGCACATGTATTTTAATATAAGCAACGCATTGTTCCTTCTTTCAACGGAGTCTATGATATAAGTATTATTGGATGTAGTTCCGACACCTACGAACAATAAAAATAGATTTATGTAACTGACAATGTAATAGTGTAGTTACAATCAGAGTAATTTTATTTTTATTAAAGATGTTAAAATTAAAAAGGCATTCAATACACTTTTACCTGATTTGTTCATCATAGATATACTGGCAGCGCCAATGCTAAGTAAACTATCTTCTTCTCCCGATGTGTTATCGAAAGCTTCGGGTGGCCAACTTAAGGTTGGTATTGGTTCCTCAATTGGTGCAGACGCGCCGTCGACTGTATTCGTTACTAGTTCACGTTCGATGCCTTCGAAATAGAAAAATATAACTTTGAATATGTTACAATTTATTCTGCTTTGTAATGTGAGGTAATGATTGCAATACCTTGATCGTTTTCTTTATTAGAGGTTGGTGAACACATACTGATACAAGCGTGTAGAATGTTGCGGTTTCCATCGCAACGTTCAGTTAGTATTGCCTGAATTTGTGCAGCATTGTTTTCTTTAAAGAGAAAGATAAGAGGTGTATTATGTACATACAGTGTTCACAGAACTGTCTAAAGGCAAAAACACTCACTATGATCTTGTTCCAGGTTACAGAACACTTGTTTCACGCTGTCGTAATCACACCTTAATATACGTGGCATAAGCAAAAGGTTATCAAATGCTAGTGCAACAACGGCAACTTTGTTTTTCATATTAGTCGAATTCGAACAATTTGGTATGGGAATGGTCGAAGCACCAATACAAATTACTGGAACTAAATCTAGACAGTGTGGATCACGGATAGCACCAGCACAATCTTTTACCAACGGATAGATTGTATTATTTCCATCTCTGAGAATCATAGAACATTCGATATTCTGTAATATGAAAATAAATTATAGTTTTCCTCACCTTTTATATTAAAAACAAAAGATATACAAATACTGTAACCTATGAATACATTAAAGAGAAAATTTAAAGCATGTACCTCTCCCGCGTTTGTAAGACTGATGTTTTGAGGCTGTAAACCCAAGAAACATGATATATCCGATGGAATATAGCAATCTTGAACATGTCTGCCAGTACTCAAATTATATATCACATAACTCAGCTTGTTTCCTTTTTTGACTATTGCGTGGATGCCTATAAGCGATCAATTAATATTATAGTTATCATCGTTATTGTTGTTGCTGTTATCAGAAAATATTATAAATTAACAAACACGATCTGTACATATTTCTGAAACTTTACCTTGTCCGTCTGTGGCGATGGTTAATATATTATCGGTAGAACCTTCAACTATATTTACTCTTCTAGGAGTTCGTTGGAAACAATCTGGAGCTCTTGGATTCATGGATGATTTGATTACCTAAGTACATTCAACTATTACTGGTAGTGTTCCAACATGTTTTCAGTACGTATATAAACTCAACTTACTTGTAGCTCGTCCTTTCTTAGCAATCTACAATCGGCTAACAATTTGATTGATTCTTCTGCTGTCAGATCTTTGAAGTCTGACGTACTGAAATCTTTCTCCTTAATCTCTTTCTCTTTTTCCTTTGAATCTTTTGAAAAGAATTTCACAGCAACATAGTAACCATCCACCTTTATAACTTTGCCTGTATACAAAATACATCGTGAAATAATATGTAAAGAAAATTAAAATACAGAGACTAAATTTCATATAATATACCAATAGGAACAGTCTTAACGTCCTCTACGAAAACAACATCCTTTAATTGCCATTCTTCTTCATCTTTTCGTTCGGATTCCCCTTCGCTTCTAGGCGCAACTCGCTTTTGCCTCTCTATAAAACCAAACCGATCAATTAGAATTATAATTAAACAACTCCGCCCAAAGCGGACCCTTACCAAAAACTTCTAATATTTTGTTGTAAAATATATAAAATAAAATGGGCACTTTAACAAAGCCTCCAAGAAACTACCAAGATAATAAAAGCGGACTGTAAGCAAATCAATAGAAATAAATGATGACAAATTCTTACTGTGACTTGTTGTAATGCTACCAGTATCACTACATGTGCTCGAAGCTGGTGAAGGTGGTGGAGGCATATCAAGACGGTCTGCGGTCTCTTTATGATTTGTCTTAGTAATAGTACCGGTTCCGTTGTTTCCACTTGTTTCTCGTTTGTCAGCAGTAGCATTAAGCAAATGAGTTCCAGCTGGTAGTACTTTGAATCTGCAATTTGAATCTAAATTCCAAGCAGCCACTAAAAGTTGTCCCACTTTTGGAATCCCGTTGGCTATTGTGAACCCTGGGAAACACATTGAGGAATCAGTATTTGCTCTATTATATTGCGGAAACGTTTTAACTTTCGGATACCTTAGCTGTTACTTACCTATCGCTCCTGGTTGATATATAGGACTATTTTTCATACAAACGTGTGTGCCATAGCTAATATCATTCGAAGATGCTGTCGATGATCTGTGTTTGCGCGACTTAGCCTTGTACTTTTCCCATAATTTTTTGCGCTGTGCGAATGGTAAAACTCCCCTGTACATGTAAATTTATAATGATTAAAAATCATTTTTCTCAAACCATATTCGTACTATATCATTGAAATTTCAACTAACCACCAGTATAATGTACCACTTTCCAATCTGGCAACAGTGTACAGAGCACAAGTGTGGAGAGATACTATCTTGTCCAACGTAAATTCAGTAAATCTTTGAGCTGGATGTTCAAGTCGAGAAGCAACGTGACCCACAAGTTCGTCGAGCCAAGTAGCTACTTTACCACTTTCGGTGCTAATTGAACAACGAATTGCAGTTGCTGATATATTTACTATTTTTTCTAATGTTATAGCAAGCCACGGAGCTTTCGGATGGTGTATGTTTGGATTCTAAAATCAACGTTTTTTAAATTATATTTATCTTTAGTTGTATAATAACAAAATTCAATTATATACTTGTTTAAATAATAAAGTACCTCTGGGTGTTTGTAAGGTTCTGATTCGGACCATTTCCACTGATATAAATGACCCCCAGCAGAAACAGCGACTAATTCACTGTAAAGTGAAGCAATCTGTACAAAACGAGGAGCAGGATTCGAACTGCGTTCATGCCACCATTCCAATTCTTCTGATATCCATAAAGGACTTTGAGATGCGAGTTCCTTCTTTTTATTATCTTTAATTGGAAAAAATACATAATTAGTGTTTACGCACATACGCACGCGTATGCGTGTGTCCGGCAACACCTGTATGTATCATATAAAAGCGCGGCACAAATTTAATCAAAAACTTTACCAGAATCTTTCTCCCATGATTCTTTAAGAGCTGTTTCCAACCAACGGCGTGGTCCGCAATACTGACGATCTCTCCATCTACTGAAACTATCGCGATCTCTGTCCCGTTCTGACGCACGATCACCTTCTCTTTCATTGCCTATTCTGCGTGAAGAACTTCCACGGCTAAAAGAGATAATCGCGTTTGAAAACAATTTGTTTTCCATCGGTCGGCCGAAGAGTAAAATGTAAAATAATTAATTACCTTCTCATTCCTGTATAGCCAAACACGTCTTCAGAAAACATAGAATCCGCGTCAATTATAACAGAATGTTCATTACTAAACCCACCATCCAACAAAGATATGAGATCTTCGGGTACATAGGTATCTGCTGCATCTTCTGCATCATCACCTTCTTCATCGTCCCGTGAGAGTAAATTATTTACTGCTAAGTTTACATCTAAATTTGTACGCTGTGCAACAGATATTTCATAATTAGACACCTTGAAATTAGGATCATAATATTATATATATATATATATATATCAATGAAACAAACCTGCAATTCTCTAATAATAAGGTTGCGACTTTTTCCTTGTAGTACCACTTGAGCCTGAGATATAAGATCCTCTGGCACAAATGGTGCAGGTACTGGTGCAATGGGACGTGAACTGTTGCTGCTACTCCCTCCTCCCATGATTACACCTGGAGGACCTATCCTACCTCCGCTACTGCTTCCACCACTGCTGCCACCTCGTGAACTACCACGCATAATTCTAGCACGTGTTCTAGACATACCTCTGCCCCCGCTTCCACTACTTCCACCTCCGCTTGGAGCTGAATTTGAATTCCCGACATGGCTTTTATTTGTACTGCAATAAAAGTAAATATACTGGAGGAAACCTTCCATTTTATATCCTGCTTTTTATGTACTATATATTTTGCTTGTTCTTACTTTCTGTTTGGTTCATTTTTACTTAGATCCAATCTATCTGACAATACTGTAAATGCAACCCTACAAACTTTAGAATCTTCTGTAAGAAGTGCAATATGTGTTGGTCCAACAACAATATGCTTAGCTGCAATCTTTAGACCATTAAATGCTGGTAATGTAGCAAATCCGTATCTGTTGATCCTCTCTCCCACTTCCTTTAACCTAGAAAATAATGTTTCTATAATTCCCCGACACATGTGTAAAAAAAAATTTTCTAAAGGTAGAATAAACTTTAACAGAAAACCATAGAAGATAATGCTTGTATACGTTCAATGAACGCAACATTTAAGTAATGTTATACGTTATAATAAATTACTTTATCAATTTTAGATTATGTAACAAAAAACATTCTATAGTCTAGCTTAATTAATCATTGAAAACTTTGGTAATTAATTGGGAAGATTAAATAAGCTTGATAATGAACATAATGATTATAAATAATGGTAATAGAAAATACAACCATCATGTTCCACTATCTAGTAAAATTCGTATTAATATTATTTATGGATGAAAAAAAAAGAATAAGCATTGTCAAGTATTAGGATGACAGTATTATGTATTTAAAAATAAATATTGGTAAATACAATATCCACGAATTACAATTACAATGACTATATTTTCTGTAAAATTTAATTGTATCAAAGAACTTTAAAACATTTAATAAAAAATATAATGTACGAAATATTCACTACGAACAATCTATGAATAATCACACAGAAATATTCGAGAATACTTCGAAAAGAAAGTTCGGAATGAAAATTTGTTTTCGTAACCTATGAACATAATAAAACGCCAATGAAACGAGAGGGAAATAGTTTTCTCTCTGGCAATGGAAACCCATTTACAGAAAGGTTCGTACGTATAAACCAATGCCGTAATGACAATGAATTGTCTGTACGACTGTATAAATTCGATATCGAATTATGTGCAGGATGCATGCACAGAAACGCAGGTTACGCTGTATTTAAAAAAAGAAAGAACCGTAAGAATTTAACAATAAATGATTTCCCTATGTTCGAAGAATAGAATGGAGTACGGAAAATGATTAAACAGCGTTCGTTCGGAACGAAGATCGAGCGAGGCATCGAGTCGTGCTTGGGTCAATTAAAGTGAAAAAAGTAAACTTGCGAGAAAGAATACGAATTTACCTAATATTTAAAGAAGAAACGATAGAAACGATAACAGCTTCTAGGAGCAGTAAAAAGAAGTGCCATTGGCATACCGAAATGATAGATTAATGAAAAACCAATAACGAACATGTTCTCTTTTACCTATCATGCAGTTGGTCGTCTGTTCCGGGTAACGGATGCACGGCGAAATGTATCGATGTCATTTTGCCGGCAGTTCAACGTGTTCAAAAGAGCAGGATATCGTTTTAATAATTCTGTACACACAATTTCACCACACCGTCGAAATGATATTCAGCCATGTTTTCTGAAGAAACAATCAGTTACGTGTTCCCGAAACCCAACGGATCGGACTATCGTTCGGGTATTCGTAAATACACAAAAAGTTCTCAATTAAAAGGACTTCACGATATGTATCGTATACTACCGATCATTAAGAATTGTCCACGTGAATAAAATATTCGCGTAGAATATGTTATGTACTGACTTTGTCGTGCAACAGCAACAGCTACGACGAGCTACGGCTCTAATCCAGATGTTCTTCGTTCGTACGTCGCGTAGAGGCGTTACGGGTCGCGAACAAGTATCATGGCGGCTTTAAGCCTGTGGTGTGGTCGACAGAAACTCGCAGAAACTCATAGAAACTCGTGTCATACGGTATGTACGTACGCACGTACATACCACCGTATTACCCTTCATATACGAACAATGTTTTGGTTACTTTTTCATACAACTTCGACACGAAATATATATAGCTTTTCATGGAATTCATCGAATAGGACATTTTTTATTTAACCTAATAACATAAACACCTTATCAAATGGAGTAACCTATTTTGAAAATTGGACGAAATGACTTGAACTTTTTTCAGATGATTAGGTTACTAAACAACGATTAAAAAAAACTTTACAAAATTTGCAATTGATTAATATATAAAGACAAAGTAGAAGTCAATCTTATATCTAACTTTATTCCAATAAAGTTATTACGTTTGAAAAGGTCTCAACATACTTTCCAGTACAACTGTATGTGCATGCATACACATATAAACATATATACATCCCATATTTGTATTTTGTTAATTTTAGAAATGATTAAATAAAATTACCTAACGATACCTTGCGATCAGTTTGTAATTTTTATTGTTAGATTATTCTAGAGATCACTTTTTTCTCTTACAATGAACACATAAAAAGGAAGGAATAGTTTACATGTATTTTGAGTTTTATATTAAGATTCTTTATTGTGGCTCAGAAGCGAATAATTTTGTTGTATATATTACAGTTTTTTAAAATAATTGATAGTTTTATCAAGTATACCTATAGGTACTGTACAGTTTAATGTTATAACATGAACTTGCATGTATGTACACTTAAGCATAATACATTCTGTCATTTGACTTCTAATGTTTAATGCAAGACATTGTTTAATCATAAGATTTTTGCAAATATTTCGTTTCATTGCGGATTTAACATAAAAAGTTAATGGCGAAAGTAATATTTTACATTTGATGTAAACTATTACTTATCCTGTTTCTTAACATTTTTTAGTAACATAATTTCTGTATATACAGGAAGAAGCATCACACTGAAATTTTCAGTTTTTACATGCATTTGACCACACAATGTATTAAAATAACATGTATTATAATATTAAAATCACATGTACATTTTTCAGCATAGCTACGAATCAAAGTACTATTTAAATACATTGAACAAGTGGTCAATTATTTTTTCTTCTCAATACATTTTATGGTACATTTTAAGTTACTTTTGTTTCCTATTTATATGTACCGATCAAACCAACTTATGGTCTTTATAAAATTGATATAACTAAATTTTCTAATAAAATTATATAAAATAACATATATCGGCGACGTATTAATGAGCACGTTATTCTATCCAGCAATCCTAGATAGAATTAGTATAATTCAATTTAAACGAGTAAAGAAACATGTGACAATTTTCACTTATTTTCTCGTCACCTGTATTCGTGTTCATGTTAATTGTTTAAAGTTTCAACTAGATCCACACATAAGTTGTACACTATACCAATTGCTCTGAACTAGTAGCACTAAGATCAAGTAAACGCCATGCAGCTTTTGGATTAAGTTCTGTAGGATCGCGACATAGTACCCAAACATAGTTGACGCGCATTACTTTCTCAGGATCACCTTCTACAACTTTGTTCTTGGCATCTCTCACACACATAATTTGTTGACACTGGAAGGTAATAATTAAAACTGGTCCCTGCTCCATTACTTTACCCATTAGTAAATCTATGTTATTTATATCTGAAATTAAGAAGATTTGACTTGTAATAAGATATAATAACCTTGCGAAAAAAATAACAAGTAACAGTGTCTTTTAGACAAGGAAATATACCTAGGATTTTGCTGTCTAAATGATATTTCAATTTTTCTGCTTGCTTCAGAGGTTGAGCTATTAAATTGTATGGAGCTTCGTGACACCAATCTTTTAAAATTTCAAGATTCCCCTGTATCATAGCTTCGAGAATATTTGGTATAATATCTGTTTCACAATATCTTAAAAATTGTACTCTGTCAAAATTGGGGTCTAATTTACAAATTTCTGTCAATGTTTCTGAAAGTTCTGTTTTTTGAAACAGTCCACCCATTATATCTGTAACTTTATCCGTTAATAGTCTGGAAGCACGAATTACAGGATTATCTGATTCTTCATATTTCAGCTTCCAATCCAGTACTTTATGCACATATGGATTTGTATCCTTCAAAAAATATAATTACCTGATAAGAGTACTAATTGTTAATTAATATTTAATACACTAAAATACGTACCTTAAAGTTTTGCCACGATTGGTAAAATTTTGAATCTTTATGTAATTCAACTCCTAGAGCTTCTGCGTTTGGTGAAACGCATTTATCATCTTCAACGCGTATAATATCTTTCCGTTTTCTTAACTTTTTAGGTGGAACATAAACTCTTCCTACAATTATCATTAAAATAAGAAAAGTTACATTTTCATGCATTTACATATCCAATTGTTAAGATTAAATACATTTATTCAATACCACGCATTCCTTGATGATCTAATTCTTCTCTTACAGCTTCGGCCGTTTGCGATATCGTTTGGAACGCGCTTGTTTTTCCTAAAGCTTGGCTCTTTTCACTAATAGTTTCTGCTGCTCCTTTAGCAGACTTTGATATTTCTTCGCCCAACTGTCCAGCTTTCTTACCTATGTCAGTTTTACTCGCTTCTTCAAGGACTTCTTGTACCTACGTGGCACAAGAAGAATTTATGCAATGTTCAAACAATTCCTACTGATGCAGAAAAGAGCAACAGGGTCCATACCTTATCCTTTAAAGAACCTAGTTTTTCTTTTAAAGCCTCTGAACCTTTACTGGCTTCTGATTCAACAGCTTGAAATTTTTGCCTTGCTGATCGTAATGCTTCAGATTGTTCAAGCTTTTCTGCTTCTTCTCTAAATTTTTTTAAGGACTCCTTCATTTCCTTATTCTTTTGCATCTCCTGTTTGATATTCTCAAGAAATTGAGAGAAGAAGCTTGGTCTCCGTGCAGGGTTTGAATAAAATCGAACCTAGAGAAATAACCATTAACTGCAAGTAACTATTTATTTTACATTACTCAAAGTAAGACTCACTGATAAATCTCGAGCATTTGTGGTTTGACATAACTGTGACTGCAGCAATGTATTATAACTACGTATGACCAAATTATCCTTGGAGCCATTTCCAAACTTCTTCTTAGATTGTGCCGAACGTGTGGCACCAATCAAGCTGGCCCTACACATTGCAAGATTCTGAAACTAGAACAAAAACTATTGTTCAAACGTGCACTTTGACTAAATTGAAATACATTGAAACAGTGTTATACAATTTTCACGATTCTGTTACATGAACGAAATAAGAGTAGCTCCTCATATAATTGACTACAATTGCTTTTCAACAATACATATTCATGATAAAGTATTAATTTCTACATAAAGTATGAGTAATATACACACGATTGCTAATATTACACAGTAATACAGTCTCTTAATTTGAGACTACTTAATTGATTAAAATAATAAAAAAAGCAATAAAAAATATTTCGTTTATTACGAAATCTTTGAATTACATGATGTAATGACATGAGAACTGTGTGCATTATGTTGTACCGAAGAACATAACCTCATGCAACACATGAGAAAACGACCGGTTTCAAAAAAAGAAAATACTGAATTTATGTTTAATAGGAAAGGCAATGAATGAGAACATGTAACTTTTATTTTTACAAGACTAACAAGTAAATGTTCAGTTAGTAATTGATATCATTTACCATTTTACGACTGATTTATCTGTGACGGCATTAAAAATCTTCATAAACCATATCCTACTACTTTAGGAAGGACATCTGTCGACAAAAATCGTAACATGCTAACACACAACCAATAAAGTTATTTTTATTTTTCGTGAATATAGTTTACTTTATACATATATACAGTTCAGAATGTTGGCAAAGAAGATACCATAATTACAACTCCACAAAATTTTACTTTTCAAATACACGATTAAATATACATGTTATGACTTCAATCCTGGTACTCTGTATAGAAATTCTCCATCATCATCATAATAGCAATCCTTTATTCTGTACGTCATGCCTTGCTTCCATAACTTTGTAGGAATTTTTATAGGTTTCATGTATTCGAATTTTGTATCTATATCTGTTTTCCATTCCTTTATATAAGTATCCACACTGTTACTGCGATCTGTATTTACCATATCTGCTGCTACTTCAGTCTGAATTTCAGATTCTTTGACCAGTGACACATTGTTTGATGGAACCATATTTTCTTTATTTACTTTTACTTGTTCTACAAAGTTGCCAGATTTATTAGACTTTGCATCTGTATTTACCATATCTGCTGCTACCTCAGACTGAATTTCAGATTCTTTAACCAGTGACACATTGTTTGATGGAACCATATTTTCTTTATTTACTTTTACTTGTTCTACAAAGTTGCTAGATTCATCAGACTTTCCATCTTCTAAATTAGTTGATTCTATATACTTTCTATATGTTTGCAATAATGTGATACCTTCTTCTGGGGACGTTTTATACAATTCTTTCAACTTTTCTTTTAAAAATTCGTTGAAAGTTAATGCCTTCCCAACTGCAACAGACTTTCTTTTCTTGGCCTTTGTAAAGTCAGAGTTGTTTACCTGTGTAATGAATTTTTCTGCATCATTCTTCTCTATAGGAAACAATGTTTGTTCACTTTTATTTGTTTCACTTTTTATAGAAATCAATTTCTGATTGTGAAGAGACTGTTTTTCATTTGTATGTTTGATGATGTTTGAAAACATTGAACTCCTTGGCTTTGGTAATTCCATTTTTAGCGACCCAAACATTTCAATTAATACCTCCCTGTCAGGTATAGCAATTTTTCTGTCTCTGAATTTCATTAAATGTTCATGTAAAGTAGGATTTACTACTAGTTTACCATTCTTAAAATCCTTCCAATTCTTGACAACTCCAATGTCATATTTAATAATGCTATCTACTGTTTTGGGCATCCATTTGGCCTTTAAAATATTTTTAATTGTTTCAGGTAAAGCTGGGAAACTCATACTCAATTTTTCTGGTGTCCATTCCATTGGGTCACTTTCGTGCAATTTTCGCATTTTATCCTGTTCCATGAATGTGAGGAATTTTGGAGTCACTTCTTTAAAATATTTGCTTTTGACAATTTGTTGCTTTAATTTCTCTCTAAACATTTGCATTTCTCTAGCAACATATAAATAATTGTTATTAAAAATTTTTGGAAAATGAAACAATTTAAAATGTTAATATGAAATACATTATATTTATTATGATTCATAAATAGATACCTTTCGTGCATTTTATGAGACGTTCCAACATTCATAAAGTCAGATGTGTACGCATCTAAATCTTCAACATCAATTTCTTCTTCATCATCAATTTCTTCTTCATCATCTGATAATTGTGACATTTTCTCTAATTTGGGTTGTCTTTGAATGCCAGCACGAGGACGACTTACAGGACGACTTATAGTACGACTTACAGTACGAGGTTTGGAACCATATAACCTTATTAACTGAAAAGCTAATATCTTAATGTTGTTCATTTTGAGCCTACTTTCTTTTCTCTCCTGTTTTTTACTTCCTACTACACACAGATTATTATATGTACGCACATATAACAATTCCAAACAATATTATAAAACATAAGCACTGTTATACTTATGTATGCACTTATGGTGATCAAGGAAACATAAATGCAGTGGCAATAAAAATGTGTGATTATTTATAATATGTTCTTATAAATAATTATTATATTTCAAAAACTATATATTATGACATTTTTTACTATTACTAATAACATGTGCAGTTCAATAATATTCGTAGCACCATCTGATACTTCGTCTGTGTTTCTACTTTTTAGATATCCATAGTATTAACCATGTATAGTTAGTGAGATAGTAGCGAGAACGAATGTATGTACACAGACTATATTGTCGGGTCAATTTCCCACTATCCCCATATACGTATGTATAGTAGCAGATGTTGATAATGTAGATTTTAATATTATCGTATATGCTAGTTTTCCATTTTATCGATAATTTTCATATTGATTAGTTAATAAAGTATATTAATAAATTTTTCGTTGCTGATTAAACTTTTTCTTTGAACTTGTCGTCATTATAAAATAGTTTAGAATAAATCTTCAACGTTTCAGTATAAATATTTAAAAAGAACTAATTTATCGGTTAATATGATAGTTTCAGTTCTCAATATTAAAGTACAAAAATATTAATAGTATGAATGTAAATATCAGAATTAATTAATTTATTTTACATTGTCCACAATATCGACCCAGAGGATTTCTAAGAGGGTAGCTAAACTTTAGAGTAATGAGTAGTTTTTCTGACTGTTACTATTTTAGAATTCTTCTTTTATTATATTTATGTGATATTTATAAAGGTTGTATAAATGCATTTTATTGGAACGTATAAATGTTGCCATACCCATGTATGAATGAATATACATATAACATCGATATAATATTTATAATACAATTTAAATTTTACGATTAATTTATTTTATAATAATATGTACATGACTATATGTGTGTGTATCTACTTTAATGTTCTTATACGTACATCATCTGGATGAAGTTTTTATAGAACCATTAAAAATGTATTATGTTTAAATTGTATTATTAAGCTATGAAATGTTAAGCAATATATCTATGTTATGGATTATGAGTTTATAATTGTATATAAAAATATGTATTGTTGTTGTTGATATACAAAGTTTTAACGATATCTGGTTTTACTACTCCAAAACACAAGGACCTTTGAATGATTGACCTTTAAAATGATCTAGATTTTCTCCAGCATAAGATAACAGAGGAGATACTTCTACATTGTTTGTTACGCTTATTGCTCCTGCATTTAGCAACCACTTTTTATGAAGTTCGAGTACATCGTTACGTGCAGTACTCGGACAATCCTCACCACTCGAATCAGCATTTTTAAGAGGACTGAAGTCTTCCTGACGATTACCCTCCCAAACTGCTAAACGTTCTGCAAATTTGAACACGTCGAATACAAATTTTTCTATTTTAATACCATTTGGAGCTGTAGGAGTTTGTTTCTGTCCATTCGTATCTACATATGGAATCTTCTTTTTGGCAATATGCAGTTGCATCTTCTTTTCATGGTTATTGGCAATTGCAGACAAAAAGTCTACAGTAAAGTAGTGGTTACATATGTTTGCAGCACTATATACTAATGATCCATTGTCATAACGTAATTCAGTTGTTTCTTTTGAAATTTCACTGTATTCAACAACCTGATAACTATCGTCCACCTACAGCAACGATAATAATATAAACAATGTTTTGATTCATAGTACCTAAATAAATAATTGTGAAAATTATCAACATACTTTGCACACAACTCCTACCGCTTCGCTTGGTGATGATTTTTCTATCACCTTGACTCCACAATCCGTATATGATGATAAGCAATATCCTAAGAAGATAGGATCGGCTACCTTTATCAGGATGTTATCTACTGAATGAACATGGACACTACGTATTCCCCGTTGTAACATATCATATAATATTCCTTGAACTTTTAGTGCTTGATATAATCCTCCATTACCATCTGGTGCTTTTGAGATTCTATGTTTTTCATTTAAAATGATTTTTCCATCAAAGGTGAAACATGGCATCATGCCCTGCTTGAAGGCCTTTACATTATTCTCCTTTAAGTTGAAATAACTATTCTTGCGTAGAAACTCAAGGGTAGTGTCATGAGTGGCTTCACTGGTTAATATGTACCTGACAAAGGGAACAATTGTTAGTTCACCTACAATTTATTAACGTTGCATTAATACATATATTTTTTTATACATACCAAGTAATCTCTCCTCGTTGTCCACACTCTGCCTCTGCTATATTTTCCAAACGAATGATTCTTTCTGCTTGCAATTGAAAGAGAGTTTTACCAGAAGGTAATCCAACATCGTACATGCCTTTAGGATAAGAAACTCCTAATCGAGTGCCTTGACCCCCTGCCATCAACACCACTGCTACTTTGCCATTTGCAATTTCTTGTAGCCCCAATTTCTCATACATTTTCAATTGTACTCCATCTGTTTCCTTAACAGAGCCAATTCTTTCCTTAGGAATAGGAGATACTTTGTCATCCAACGAACCTTTTTGCATAATAGAGGAATCATGCATAGCTTTCTCATAACGCAGAGTGACTTCCTCAACAACGACTTCCATTATGTCCTGGGTAAGTTCGTCTCTTTCCTCCTCTGACAATTGGTCCCAAAATTGTAACAGATGTTCTTGGCCAAAAACGGCAAGATTTCGCCGTAAAACTTCCATGATCGCGTTTCTTTCTCAATTTGACAGTATTGTAACCACGTTCCCGGTAATGTGTCAACTTATCGTAACAGCGCTATCAAGAACGTTATCAGCGAGCTTTGCGATACGTGTTCGCGTTACAGTTTTATAACGGTACATCGGAGAGAGTGTGCTTAAGACGCGTGGAGCAACAGGTATCACGTCGGGTCTGGTAACCTGTCCCAACTCATAGATGTGATGTGTCTAAAACGTGTCGAGCAACAGGTGTCTTGTCGAGACCACAGAATAAGTATTCTGTGTCCAGACTGGTAACCTATCCCAATTCATAGGTAGAACGGGGTAGCATCACTTTCACGATTCCACGTAGCAGGTTGATAGGATTTCTCTTATTAGCCCCTCTTGCCTTTCCAATCTTTTCACCGATTCTCCATCTACCTTCCAACAAACATGTATGTATTTTACTGTTACCATAGCGCATCGTTGATGGCGACACATCATTGAATTTGATTCGTTTTTCGATCTATCAGTCATATCACTCAATAGAATATTCAAAGACCGTGACCTTTGTTCTACACAATTCTTATTACCTATTTCTATAACCATCTATACACGTATAGATTTCAAGCTATTTACATATGTACGTACATACATACATACATAGATGAAAGCCTATATGATACTTTACAAGGCCACTCTCGATTTATCGACGATACCGATAGATGAGACTGAAAAGTGAAAGGCGACGCAATACGTCCTTGCATTCCACTTATGCAAAACGAAAGTATTCGACAGCATGACATTTACAGCGATATTGCTAAAAAAGTTAGAAAATCAAAATTTGTGAATGTTTTGAATCACACTAGAATACTTTTTTATGCATAATTAGCCGCAATCTGTGACATTTAATTCAATTGGTCAATAGTGTTACTCTATCGACATCTATTTGTGTCTATTAATAACAATAAACCACATTTTAGAAACTTCTATATGAAAAGAATTACATGTGTACATATCCTTAAGCATGCAGTCAATACGAATAACTATGTATACACATGAATATACATAGCAATTTTGTTCAAGTACATATAGAGGCGAAAGTATACATGTACATCAAAAGGAAAAGAAATTGAAACCCTTTGCTTGGCTGATGATCGTTTATTGGCGAGTATTGAAAAATAGGAGATAGATAAAATACTGCTATGTACATATGTCATATATATGTATGTATGTCGGGTTCAGTCTCTACCCTGTGTGCTTTTTATCCCTACCATTTCATTACGCCTCTAACTGCGCGCAGATATTCCAGAAAGAGAAAAAACAATGAATAAGAGAGATAGAAAAGCACGCGGACTCGCATCATGCTATGCTCTTTCTCTCGTTTGGCGTTGGCTACAGTAATGTCTCACCATAGTACCCCCTAAGGGGTCTAAAACCGCTCAGTAATATAAGGGTAGGTGTGGAAACTGCTCTTTTCTGATTGGCTGACGATTCACTGCTGAAACAGGATCCACTGCAGATTGGATGGGCATTGAAATAGTGGGGATAAAATTACTTTACAACGCAGCCAACCAGGATACTATAGTGAGGCATTACTGCACTTACATACAATGCATTTGTACATGTACATATCTCTCATTGACTTCGACCGCGAAGGCAGCACTGTCGCAGCAGCAGCAAATTATCAGCCAATCAGGGTATAGGAATTTTTTTACTTGCCTCTTGTGGATGTATGTACCGCACAATCTGTGGCTGTATTATCTTGTATGATGTATGTATACATGCATATCGTATGCTATATAATCGAGCGTGTATGCTACCTGATGCCACCTTACCCTAATAAATAATATTTCTGTACATACAATACAATCTAAGATAATCTAATACAAGTATGTAACATATTATGCATATGTACTTGCTTGTTTGTATTTAAATAACGTAACAAGAATTTTATTAACGTATTATCGCATGTTATATGGTTGTATGTATCTATGGATGTATGTATATTGTCTTTATCTCTGCATGCCGACAAGCCACGCCAATCATTTTCTTTTGAAATTGAAGCCTTTTAAAAACACGCATTATATCTTCTACATATGTTGTTCGTTGAGCATTAACTTAATTCTTATTATAAATTACTATTATATTCAGATATCTCGTGCAAACTTATAACTTATAAGAGCAAAGAGATTACGGTGATAAAGTTGTGTCGTAAAAATGTCTAATGATGCAGGACCACCTCTCAATGTGATTGTCTTTTAGCATTAAGCAATATGCCAACAAAAGCTTTGCGAGCATTTGTTTATACGGCCAAGTATATAAATAAAATAAATTGTACCGCTATAAGTTGACACGTGATGTAAAATTTAAAACATATCGCCAATTAAGGGTTAGTAATAGATCACGACATACGGTGGCGCTCGAAAATTCTCTGTTAGAGCTCAATGCAATACAGACGTGATCTCAATATTTCGTTTAAGTTACACGCGCGTTTGCCTGTGACTTACGAAGAGACATCATGTTGTACGTGGCCAAATAACATTTCTTACGATGCCGCGGCAATACTATGGCTGTAATAATAAGTTACGTGTAGCGGTGTGATATGTTTACACGTTCATGATACAGTACTCGCCCGTCGTAAATGTATTTCAGTGAGTTACATATACAGCCACTTCTTATTATACACCTCCAGCGTATTGCTGACATGTAGAATTTCTTTAAAAAAAATATTCGTCATCAATTGTCATGCAAGTTACACGACTGATTGCTGTATTTATCGCGACGACTACTCGGTATTGTTTCGTAGGCCATTCTTTCCGCTCTTACAAATTTATGAAATTTTTTAATCGTATACCCAACTATTACCATTATGCCACGAATTTATTTTTTGTCCCGTTTATTTCGTCAATATTTATTATTTCAATGGTATATACATTCGCTATAGGTTAGGAAAACCGTCCTTGAGTTATAGGAATATTTTGACGTTATATTATTCATCAAAATGTTGCTCTTATCTGAAAGTATCAAAAGTAACGTAGAGGTTAACAATCTGTACAATTTTTTATTTCCTCTACATTGTTTCTTTTCGTCTGGAGTATAGTATCATTACTATTTCTCTAAGCATCTCCAGATAATATATTAGTGTAATTTATAAATCAAACAAAATAGAGTCTTGCTGTATCTCTCAAGTACTATGCTCTTTTTCTGAAAGGTTTTATTTAATGCTAAAATTTGTTTAACTTAGGTGCCAGGTGCTTAAGAAGCAGCTGGCAAGATGGGAAAATTGTTGTCAAAGATCTTTGGCAACAAGGAAATGCGAATTCTTATGTTAGGATTGGATGCTGCTGGGAAAACTAGTATCCTTTATATGTATTCTTTTATTTGTATAGGATTTATAAAAAAAAACAACAATTTGTAATAAAGCAGTGTTACATTTTACGCTAATGTTATTTTCTTAATTATATATTAGCGATATTATATAAACTTAAATTAGGACAGTCTGTAACAACTATACCAACTGTAGGATTCAATGTAGAAACAGTTACCTATAAAAATGTTAAGTTCAATGTTTGGGTAAGTAGTATGAAATTAATTATATATATCTACAGTAGTATAAATACCAGTTTTTACAAAGTATTAATTTTTGTTTTCAGGACGTTGGTGGTCAAGATAAAATACGTCCACTATGGCGTCACTACTACACAGGAACACAGGGACTTATTTTTGTAGTAGACTGTGCAGATAGAGATCGTATTGATGAAGCACGTCAAGAACTTCATCGAATTATAAACGATAGAGAAATGCGAGATGCTATAATTTTAATTTTTGCAAATAAGCAAGATCTTCCTGATGGTAAGCATTGTTAATTATAAATGCAATATTTAGAGACCACTGCAAAATGTATTGTTTCTATTATAATTTTTAGCAATGAAACCACATGAAATACAGGAGAAGTTGGGTTTAACTAGGATACGAGACAGGAATTGGTATGTCCAACCATCATGTGCCACAACAGGGGATGGGCTTTACGAAGGTCTTACATGGTTGACCAGTAATCATAAATTATGAGCAAATATTTATTTTTCATCGATTAGCCGCATACCAAGAATGTACGTTTGCTTTGTTTTTTCACTTTTTATTTATCATGTAGAGGCTCTGTAACGCAACTGACAATGATCGCTATGATCCATAAGAGAGAAGAAATCACTTTTACCATACAATTGCAAATACAAGACATCCATTACTATCAAATGGTGCGTTTCAGTAATATTAATGCTATATAAATAGAAATTTATCGAAGTACCAAAAGATATAGACTTTGTTACTAACTGTTTACTGAAGTCCATGAAAATAGTTATTACATTACTAGGTTAACATGTTCATCATTTTATCATAATTTAAATGTATGTATATGCGCGTGCGTATCGCATTATGTTACTAATTGTAAGGGAACATGAAAAATATGTACCTATTTTGGTACATTAGAGATTGCATTTAAAGAAAAGAAAAATATCTTTGCAACTTACAATGATTGTTTATGCAATAATCGATTGAAATTTTCATCCTTGAAATTAATATTCAATTGGTTATTGCTAATGCTACGTAATCCGTATCATGTAATATTCATATGTATAATCTCATCGATATATGTAAGTAATCCTTTGAAGAACCTACACTAACAGTTCGATATAACACCAGAATATTACTCACTGATAAAACTTTGTTACTATCCAGATGCATCAGATTATTTTGATGATTTTGTTCATATCTCTTTTAGTGTGATTGTCTTCCAGCTCTGTCAGGACTTAAAGCATATCGGATAATTTTCATTTTCAAATTCCTTTATGTATGATTTTGTGTGTATTTCATCGTCATATTTTATTGAAATTTATTACAATGTATCTCGACACATGACACATACAAAGTGGTGAAGTTGTTCTGTACGCACAAAAAACGAGCCGCAAGATTTAATACTATACGACAGTTCCAATCTGTTACTATTACAAGCTCAAAACGGAAAAACTAAGAAGGAAGGACATTAAGAACAATGTTACTAATGTAACAGCATTAAATTTGCCAATATTTTTTACCAGTTAAACAATTAAATAATCCAGAGTTAGGATTAGGTCTCAAGAGAAAGAATCAATACATGTTTACTGCAAGTCTTGTTTTCTTTTTGGGATAGTAATCTCTAGAATAAGATGATGAACGT
This sequence comes from Augochlora pura, assembly GCF_028453695.1. Classification (NCBI taxonomy): domain Eukaryota; kingdom Metazoa; phylum Arthropoda; class Insecta; order Hymenoptera; family Halictidae; genus Augochlora; species Augochlora pura. The sequence continues at coordinate 14,033,436 of NC_135780.1, forward strand.
AATATTTATCGACATTTAACGATTCTAATTAATTCGACAAAAAATGAACTTCGTCGACTTTTAAATTCCATTCTTTATCAGGTTACAAACTTCATACTTACATAAATACCATTAAATACCATTAAAATCTGAGTGATAGTGGTGTGTTACTATTTGAATGAATTGCTATATCGATATTTTAATTTGCATTCCACGATTATATTAAGGCATTAGGATTTTAACAAATTGTATTACTTTATATAAAATATCAGTAATGGTATTCAGATATATAAGTTTGTCGGATTCTTTTTCTTGGCATCCGTACCAACTAATATTTGATCCCGATACAATTGAAATAGAGTACTGCCGATGAATGCGGGTAATTTCGACTTACAGTGTATCTTTTGACAAATTCATTTTCAAAGAAATCGGAAACCGAATTATATGGCAGAGTAAATGTGTCAAGTCATTCATTCTTGATGGTACAATGATAAGAAGAATCGGCTTCTCGAGGGTTACAGCTGGGGCGGGTCAGTACTATAATAGTACAGTACTCAGCAATCGCAGGGTTTGTGAGAATTAATAATATTCATCTTGCGACCAATGAAAACTAAATAATTGATATTTATGGCCATGGGCAGGCTTTGGAAAAGCAGTAACGTACTATTTGCTAGACACGTTCATCAGTATTGAACAGTGTACTATGGGTATACATGCTTATACCGTATCATTACCATCAATTTTGTGTTCATATGAAAGAAATTAGATGTCATTTTCTTCGTTTGTTTTAATTATAAGCAAAAAGAACAGGATATTTGTAGCAGAAGTAGTTTTGTTTAAGACTAGTTGTTGTTAAAAAAAAAAAATACTTGTTCCACTATACAAAATGATCAGCAGATTTTGGCAATAAACTTCATTCGAACGAACCAAGATATTTGTAATTGTTTTATATCTGACACTAACAAAATTAAATGTGAAATATGCATGATATAACTTTCAATGAATAGCAATTTTTATTCTTAAAATACTAATATAACTGTGTAATAACGTGTTACTCTATGCTAGAAAATACTTTATTCCATGTAGCTATTATCAATAATTACTAAATCTTCATCCAATACAAAACGGATTGTTATTTGCATTGTTTATGTTAAACAATTGAATTTTATTTGTAACTGACATAAATATTTATTCTTTCCGCGTAAACATATTTGGTAAAAAATTTTTAAATCTTTAAAGCTTGATTATACACACACACACACATACATACACATAAATATAGTTCATAAATTTTTCGTAACAGGTATTTTTGGTAATTTTAATATGAATAAGGAATCAAATTTTTTAATAGGAATATATTTATTCATTCTCGTCAGTATGAAATAACTAAAACATTTATGATCAAACTGGTGAGTGTGTTAAAAAAAATGAGAAAAGAAGAGTAGGCGCATACAAACTCCATAATTGTATTACAGCATACAACTTAACATAGTATTAATATGTAACATTGGCGAACATATTTATTGTCAAAATAAGCATTTATTATCATATTTACTGTTTTAGTGATATCATACGTATCCTCCCTATTTTGAAAGTATTCATTTCAACAAGAGCCATTTAACATTGCAGATCTCGGTATAAAACGGTTTATACAAATCTTGTTACATACACACATAATTTAATCTTTCAAATGAAAAAAATCATATAGGCTAAGAGAGGGTAAGTGTATTTTTATCAATAGCAAATATTACTTGATTAACGATAACGATCCAATATCGGAAAATGTTGACCTTTACTACTAGCCAGAGAATTTTCTATGCACCAATATTCTAAAGCAGGAAACAAAAAATCTATTTAGTAGTAGTATAATGAAGCATAGTTAGTGCACACGTTTTACATGTGAAAAAGACAGTTTGCCTGCAACTATTTGCATTGCTTCACACAAGTTAATTACAGGCATGAAAAATAAACACCATTATTTTATATAAATTTTTCAAATGTAAAAGGTTGTTAATTAAAAAGAAATCATACGTGTAATTTGTCATACTATTGTGCGAACGTTAAAACAGTTTTATGAGCACTCTGAACAGGTGCAATAGAATTTCTTGGTTTTTAGTAAAAGTAAAATATACAAAAATTGTAATACCATAGTTAGCATAATAAGACAAATAATAATAATTTCTACAAAATTCGAAACCGATGAATTTGAAGAATCTATATGTACTTGTATATTATTATTATTATCTTCGTAATCATTACTAATATTATTATTATTATTATTATATTAAGGACATCTTTAAATTATAAGTATGTTTTCGCGTAAATGTGGAATAATGTATTCGAACAAAATATTTGTAATTGCACTTGATATTTATAAATCTTTTTAAAAATATATTACAAAATTCTCGCAGATATTCAATTAATATTTTGTACTTAATTTGTAACGTAGATGGTCGCAGAAATATAGGAACAATAAACTGTGGTTTTCATTTGATTTACAAATTGCGACCAGAGAAGAGAAACAATAAACTACGATAGTTTTCGAATTCGTCGGTGTTGTAACTGTTACAAAAAATAATATATATTACCATGAACAAGTGCGATTCGTAAATACATAGCAACATTTCAGAAAGTGAATGCATACATTAAAATGAATTAAAAAATAGTATAGAAATATTAATTGAGAATTTTACAAGTTTCACCAAGTACGACATTTTCATAACAGTTTTAGTATTGTTTAGGCATCTATCGAAATAAATACTTTGACGTATTGTTGTGTATTTTAGAATCATCTTGTATATTTGAAAAATTATTTTGAATTGTAAGAGTATATTATTTACTTGAGAGGGTCTCTAAAACTAAAATGAATATAAATTAAATGATTAATACCATTAAGGAAACGTTATTCACGTCAAAAATGTTTTTCCAATAACAGAATGCCGTTAACGAGTGATTTCCAATTTAAAGCTGCTTATATATTTTACTCAAAGTCATGTTAATACTGTGATAAATTGTATACCTCTTCTATTATACAGAGTGAAAAATACATGATTGTATGAATTTGTTTATATATAATATAATAGTATCTTAAGAATCCAATTATAGTTATATATTCCGATATGAGTTTCGTTCTGTTACTGACATTACTTGGATATTTAACATTACATATTTTTGTAATATCAGAATCTCAAATTTGTGTTCGTATCACATTTTTCTTAAATTTTACGAACTCGTCTTCATCAGATCTATCATAGGTCATTGTCAGTGGACCCAAGTTTTGAGTACTGCAAGAATGTAATTGTCATGAAAATTGGAAAAATGCTGATCTAACTCAGCTTTTCACGTTACTCTATAATATGTTCTTCGACAATTCTCGACTATTTACACGGAATAATTTGTTTACAAATCACATACAAAATTCACTTTACACCAAACGTAAAGACATCCTAGTAATTTCAATTTAAGTATCAGATCTAATTTCAAAAGAAAAAAAGAAAAAGAAATTAAAGAAAGGGTTCATCTGTACGGATTGAGTACTTCCTTCGTAAGAATTCATCTTTCAGACAATTCCTATTTCGACACAATCTTGATATATATTATAATGTATAGCTTGATGTTATCTACCGGGTCGTTGTTCTTCTACTAAACCTATTAATCGTTGCTGAGTTTTCTTATTTCTTTGACAAGCCGAACAAATTAATCCGATTAAATGCTTGCCAGAATATTCCTGTAGAAGAAAAGGTCAGAATGATATATGTATTTACATAGAATTGATTAAGATAGTATACGTGAAATTATATGTCCCGCTCGAATCCTAAGAATTACCTTATGCTCTTTTATCCACTGTTCTAAAGTTTCTTCTGGAAGGTAATAAGCTGTAATGTACAACTCAACGTATTCTCGGTGCGGCATTGGTCTCAAAGATGTTAAAGTCTCGAACTTTGATTTCAGTTGCGTGAAGTCGAGTATCATCAATCCCCTTCCTCCGTTTGAACACTTTTTGGCGCTAGAAAAACTGTGGTAAACCGAAAATATAACAAAGGCTATCAGAGGATTATGAAAGTAAAAGGTTGACACAGAAGCCAAATCGCATACCCTTCTACCAAAGTATGGGTTATAAGGTGGGCAACGTTTTCCCAAACAGCATTATAAACATCGTTCGACAAAGGAATACAACATCCGATATTCTTTAGCCTTTCGTTTAAAACCGATATTTCCTACAAGTGGAATATAAATTATGTCTTAACACAATAATAAATTATAAAGAACATAAATTATAATCATATCGTTGAAAAGTTTGGAACGTCTTGCGTTTTTGAGACATGTACCTGAAGCAATTCGTCGATATAACCGCTATGTTGAGACATTACACCTGCCACCTCCCAATTAACTTTATTCATTAAATTTAAAATGTTTGTCATATCGAGCGCTTGCGATACTACCGCCATGTAAACAGGCTTTCTCAAGTCCGTCGTCGATGCTACCGTTTGCATATAAAATCGATGAAGGAATCCGCGTTGTGGGCTAGATGGTATAAGATGTTCTAAATACGGTTTTAAATCTTCATACTGTTGCCCTAAAAATATTAAGGATTCCACTGCTACTATACGCTCGGTCAAACCATATAATTTCTCCGCTTGTGTCAAATTTACGATGGAAGAGAGCTGCGGTTGTCGTACTTTATGGGAATTCATTTTAACGTTATCCTCAGTATTGTTCTCGCAAATGATTAAATCTTCTTTAATTCTTGCCAACGATGATTTCAACTTAGGAGTATACAACGAATCGGCACTTATCATCTGAAAGAAATAAACGTCATCTTTCTGTAATCATTCTTTAATCGCTTTCATGTTTATCCACTATGATACTTATAAAATCATTAACTTACAAGGTCCGAAGCGAAAAACAAATGTACTGTGTAAAAGCACAGCTCATAAAATTGTATCATACTCTGTATAACGGTAACTGCAATTGAACGAAGGAGCCTAGACATTTGTAAATATTTTACGCAAACACGTAGTATATTTAAAGTAGTATTCGTAATCATAGGTCCCAATTGTTTCAATTTATATCTTCTCTTATTTATTTTAACATAATCTGAATCGTCAACATATTCGTGCTTTAATTCGTCTGGGATGTCATCATCTGATTCATCGGAAAAGTACGCAGGTGGATTTTCCTATGTATTGCATATTGTTTTATTCACTGTACTGTTATATACTATAATTACTGTATATGACTATGTTGTAATCATACAACAAAAAAGAAAGTGAAAGAGCAATTTAATAATACCTCATTGTTTAATAAAATATCTTCATCTATAGTATCATCCAGACCTATAGAAAACGGAGACACGCCTCCTTCCAAAAATTTCTGCACCCTTTCTATGCCTAGTAGATTATCGTTTTCGTTAGCAGTAGAGTTATCTAAATTATTCCATACTTTACATATATTCAGTGCCGGTTTTAAACTTTTGAATTCCTGTAATTGTGTAGTCACAAAGTTTGACTTAACAGGACACAATTCCCAGCCATCGTTCTCTAAAAACATTATGAGTTCGTCTAGTCTTGACGCATGGTAGTGAGAAAAGTATGACAACGATTGTTTTCTTATAGATTCTTGTAAATTTTCGGACTTAAAACCACATAATTCTTCTCCAATTTCCATTAATCTGCAAGTAGATTTTTGTAATTGTAACATTACATTGATCAATATAATTTATGAAATAAATCCCAATTTCCAAATAGTCTTACCTATTAACTATGCCTAGAACTCGAACAAATTGTTCAAATTTAATGTAAGTTAAGTCAGCATTCATTAAAAATATTGATATTTTCATTTCAACGTCGTGCCATATGCGGATCATACTTGTTCCTAATTTACATTTTACATATTCCTTGCTAAAAGTTTCTTCTAAATCTGTAACATCAGGATCAAACTTCACCTTGCTTTGTTGTTTGTTATGCCAATTTACTACCAAATAGTAGGAGCTCAATATTGTCCACAGCGATTTACATAGTTCCGTTAAACAAATGATACATTTTTCACGAGGTACTGATTGACAAAGTTGTTTATATTGCTTCTTCGTGTCTCCGCCCGCGTACGAATGAACAGTTGCAAAAGCGGTATTGTGAATCGCAGCTGTAAAGTGCATATGTAGCTGGTCCATTGCAGATTGAGTTTTTCCTAATAAAGCATAAGCTTCTTGAACAGACGTATATATTTCTACATCAAATTGCATGCAGATTTTTGAAAGTGTAACATCCAAAGCTTCTTCTGCTTGTTCTAATATATCTTGTAATTTTCCATGTAAAGCAGCAATGCAGTGAAAATGTTTATATGTTTGGGCAGCACTCTGGCATTCTAGAAGCAATGATATTGCTCTAGGATAATTCTTCTCATCCAAAAGTTCCTGTAGCCGATCTCCTGTACGTTGCTGAAAAATATTACATTAATTACATCTATATTTTCGTTAAATTAATGTTTGGAATTAAGCAAAACCAAAAGGAGAAATACTAACTAATGTTTTAATAGTATTTAAGTTATTCAGCAGTTCTTCCACAATTTGTCGTTTTTGATAATTTGCTAGTATTCCTAAGCTAGCTGTTGTAAATTGTTTTTCTGCTAATTGTAAATCTGCTCTTCCCATTTTACAGATCTCCAACACATCTTGTAACTGTTCTTGTATCAATAAAATTTTATCGAACTCTTTCTTACAGGTATTCTGTTTTTTTAAAATGAGCTGTAAAACTTTCTTCGATACAACCTGATGTTGCTGTTTAAGTTTCTTGCAACTTTTCTCTATCTCTTTGGATTGCAGTACTTTTGGTAATTTTTCTAATTCGTGTCTACAAGAATCAAAATTATGATTTTCATTAAAATAAATTTCTTCTATAGATTCCAATATTTCTTCATCGGGGATGGATTCACTTTCTGTCGATTGGTCAGCTTCCAAGTGTATATCATCTAATTTCTGTGACTCTGGCGGATTGAGTAAGTCTGAATGTAATCCCATAAGCGGAACCTTGGCTACATTCTAAACAGCGATCAAAAGCAGTCATAAGTCATACTAAAGTAATTAAATAAATATTCTTTTAACTTTCTTAAAACTAAACCGAGTTTTGCTCGTCAAATTTAACCTATAATGTTTCAGTAAAGTGAAAATGCATTACACATTGTATACATGGCTCTTACGAATTAACGGACAACATTGAATTGTAAAAAAGTTTAACCTAATTTTCATTCTCACCTGTTTATTGATAAGACCGAAGAATTTAAATTTTAGATCCTCCATGCTGTTGGTTTCTTTAAAACTCAGGCCAACACATTTTCATCTATTTAGCTGATTCCTTGGCGTTTGTGTCGATAAAAATATCGTAACAGATAACACTGTCATTATTTTTTACCAGTTATTTAATTGGTAAAATACACTCCATGTCGATACTGCGGAAAAACTTGTCAAACGCTACGCAAAACCAAATACAAACATGTATGTATGTCAATATTTCTCTCAGGTTATGTACGATGTACGGTTGCATATGTATGCACGTATACATAGCACCACGGAAGTTCAGGCTCGTATCAAAAACGTATGTCAAATTTTTAGATCTTGCTATAAACTTGAAGTACATATTTGTAATTAATACCGAAAAAGATTTATAATATCGGTAAATGTATCGACGACGAAGATAATCGTCATTACTGCACGAACGAAGCAATTAGAATAAAACATAATCCAGAAACGTTTAAAACAGTTTCGTTCCATACAGTCATACATACCAGTAAAACAAACAACACATTTTATATTAACTTTCAATGTGAACCGAGATTCCTGAAAATTATGAAAGCTTTTTTAGCTGCGCAACCTAAGCTCAAGATCTTCTAATATTTTATTAGTGTCATATAAAACTGTCCTTATGGTTGAATTATTTGTGAAGGACAAACAAGAGTAAATACCTTTGAAGTTCCTCTGAATTGAAAATTTCAATCAGATATTTTATAGAGATGCGTACATATGTTGCTAATTCTATTATTACATAACATTGTAATAAAAAGTATTGTGCAATACCTACTATATCAATCAAAACCGATCGTGTATGCAATTAATGGTACGTGTACACATAGATATATTGTGTGGTGTGTTATATAATAATCGATGCTTAAAGAAAGAACATGATGTTCGTAGAAGGGTTGGCCTTTGCGCGAATCGCGTTCAATATTTCGTGTCGTGTGACTTGACAGTATAAATACAATACCTTGGGACATCTCTTTTATTAATTGTTCTGAAACAATATACAATTGTTCCAATAGTATTGTTTTACTTGTAGTTTATACTTTTACATCCCCTGTTAAAAAAAAAAACAAGGAAAACATAAAGTTGAAGTATCAAAACTGCCGTGCGTTCTCCATTTTTGTTGAATCATATATGCACTGTTCTCTATCGAACATTGCGATTGTACCGTAACCGTGGTAGAGGAAAGCAGATACAAGACAGGGTTGGGTGAAAGAAAGGAGGAACACGTTCACAGCGTGAGGGAGGAGGGTTCGAGGTCACCGGTTAATTTGATTAAAAGGGAATTCCTCGAATTTCCGTAGAATGTGTTATACCCAGTCCCAAGGGTAGCACACGCCTGGCTGTCCTACACGCGTATTCCTGTCGCGCTGTAAACGCAGCATCACGATAAACAAAAGTTTCGCACGAGTACGGGAGGGTTGAAATCGATGCGGCTCAGCAGAGAAGGGTTGCGTGGGTGTTCCAGGGCAGTACGTTTGATCTCGCAGATAGCGGTTGGCCGTACCCATCGAGACCTACGAGCCGATTGGCCGAGCAAGATTCTGCGCGCGATCGTGCCATCCCCATGGTCGTGTTGTCCCTAAGGGAGAAAGAGAGAAAGAGAGAAAAAGGGAGAGAGTAGGGATCGCAATTACGTATTTGACGTGGGTATGTGTGGCGCGTATGTACGCGCAGGTGTGTTCAGAGTGCTTGTGCATCCCGTATCAGACACCAGCACCAGCCACTCGGAATCAAACAGACACAGACGGTGGGTGACTGCGAGACGAGGAAACGTCGAAAGAAACTTAGTGTAATTATTACAGTGAAGCACGGTCTTGGACTTGGAAGCTTTCAAAATCTATTCCTTGAAGAAGTTTGGCGGTTCGCGAAGATTGTGTCGTCTCGTAGAGTCGTAGAAAATAGTCCTTCCGTGTCGCGTTTCTTTTGGCTGACAGACATTGGTTGTGACTTGTACGTCGATAGATTATAGCGAACCGTCCGCCGGCTAAGAATGGTTCAAAGGTTCCGCACCAGCGTGGCTGCGCTTAGCCTCGCCCTGAGCGCCTGCCTTGTTTTTCCGCGTGCCGTCATGGCAATCGACTTGAGTCGATTTTACGATCATTACAACTCGAAACGCAGTGGTAAGTAAATTGTGTAAACCGCTTTAAGTCTTGTAAAAAATCGATTCGAGAACGAGATCGAAATTCAAATCGAAGTTGAAATTTAAATCAAGACCCTACTGGCGTTTTGGTCGTGTTTTGAATCGTTCGACACAATTCGAAACGATATTATCGGTCGGTCGGTCGGTCAGACCGCTGGAAAATCGATTAGCGTACATCTCGTGCCTGTATTACGTTGTATACCGTACGTGTACAATTCATTGTGTTGTTCGGACAATTTGTTGTGCAGATGGTAGTGTCGTATAAGTGGTAATTTCTACACACGTGGTCTTGCACGGCGTGTCACGAATCGTATTCGTGATAGGTTTGTTCATTGGTTTAACGCAGTTTATTCGATGCGGTCATTTGAACGATTCAGTTTCGCAAATGCGCGTGACCTCTTGACGAACGAGACTCGAGCAGTTCAAAGGAAAAATTGAATTATCGTTTAAGGGGTACATTTTTCGGAGGGATACGTAAATGGTTGCTATGTCTGTTGAGATAGCAAATAAGCTTTTGCAAAGAATTTGTTCTTGGTTACATCTATATTCTTGTCAAAACCTATCATTCGTCAATCAGAACTCTGTGGTACTCTGAACGTGAGCAAATCAAATAATAAACGAATATGGACTTGTCAATTAAATCGACGTCCATTAGATGATAGCACGCGCAGAGAAACATGAAACCAATGTCGCATGTAAAAGATCGCGCTCTCCCCCTTTAATATTGCTCGGTCAATATCAGCCACACTGTCAGACCACTAATAATCATCATCTTCTGTGTATGCTAACTTGGAGATTGTCACTTAACTCGCATGTGTTTGTGTCGTACTTATGTAAATAGTTTTCGTCTTACCATTCACGTTCGTTTCAATAAGTTATTTCCTCGGCACGATTCTGCGTATACGAGCGCACGCATTGTGAACAATATGCATGTACTTCTCTACGAAAGTGTGTATATTGTGTTACAGGAGATGCTTGCCATCCGTACGAACCGTTCAAGTGTCCTGGAGATGGTACATGTATCTCCATTCAGTATCTTTGCGATGGAGCTCCGGATTGTCAGAACGGATACGACGAGGACTCTCGACTTTGCACAGCTGGTACTACTTAGTATTTTGGATAGATCGTCACAAGTACTTAAACGTACATTTCAAAAATGAAAAACAAGTAGAAGGCTACAAGTTGGCATTACGATATTTCAGTCTTAAGCAAGCTCAATGTTGAAATGAACATTTATTCGCGTGTTATAGCAAAGAGACCACCGGTAGAGGAAACTGCCAGTTTCCTGCAGTCGCTCTTGGCAAGTCACGGACCTAATTATTTGGAAAAATTGTTTGGAACGAAAGCGCGGGACACTTTGAAACCACTGGGCGGTGTAAACGCGGTAGCCATAGCGCTATCCGGTAAGCAGGCTTTCGTCTCCTTTATTTGTTTCAATCATTTTCATGCGCCAACACGTTGTCCTCATGGAATGTGCAATTAATCGTAACTAAAAAAAAAACGATTACTTGCGAAAAACGTGTCTGCATTGATCCATTAATTGACGAAGCCTATTTAACTTTTATAGACGCGATTACCAACGCTTTGCACGATAGTTGCTTTCGAAAACTCGTTTCTTTTTCGATTTATATTAGATTGATTCTAACAAATCTATTTGTATCATAGAATCTCAAACGATCGAAGACTTTGGTGCAGCATTGCATCTGATGCGAGCTGACTTGGAATACTTGCGTACCGTGTTCCTGGCGGTGGAGAACGGAGACCTGGGTATGTTAAAATCTATTGGAATCAAGGATTCGGAGTTGGGAGACGTCAAGTTCTTTTTGGAAAAACTGGTCAAAACCGGATTTCTCGACTGAACTGCGATTTGTTTAAAAGAAGAGTTCCGAAACGCTATCACGTTGGCTGTATCGTATTACAATCGCACGTACTGTTCTGTTATCTTTCCGAACATCTCTCTTCGTTTCTTTTTATTCTCTATTCATTTCTTTTTCGTACCAAGCCATCGGTTCGCAAATCATGCACCGAAAACTGTGACCGAAAGCACTCGCGAACCTTGGACATTTCAGTCCGCTGTTTTTTTCTTCGATCTTCTCCTCTTTCGTTTTGCTTCCTTTCGATGTCTTGTTGCTCAGATTTATGAGAATGAAATGATCCGAGTGAGCACCGAAATACATGTATAATTCGAGACTATTTATATGTATATGCTCGTTCGTTGCCGAGAAGCCATCGAGTACCGAACGTTCAAAATTTCTCAGTGAAATGTCAAGGGTCAGCACGCTTCGCGTATCTATCTGCGCACCTTTATCGACGCAACGCGACTCTATGTTCTCTTTTCATGTCTCTGTTTCATCGCGACGCGTTCTTATCGTGGAGATGAGAGAAATCCTACGAACAATTAGAAATTCTTATCTATCAGGCCTGATGAAACACTCTATCGCGTTGTTCCCAGTTCAGTCCACTTGGTTCGATCAAATGCTCTTACATGGTATAACGTGGAGGTTGAACGACACACATAGTGCGAATACTATGATTCAGAATTGTAAAAGAATATTTGATCGGAACGAGACTGGACTGGAAGCAGCACAATAGTGTCGACAATTGAGAATGCTGATGATCGAAAGTGTAGTACTTGGAAGCTCGTTAATCAGAGGGCTCACCTGCGATGGAAACACGGTTCTTCTTTCTTTTTATCCAAGATGGAAGAACCAAGGTACATTGCTTGCAGGCTTTCAACTTGAAGTAAGATCGCATATCGCGTCGATAAATGACGAACAAAGGCGGTAATATAGCATTTTTAATCGGCATGCACATACTCGATGCGAATATTCAATACTGGCACAAGAGCTTAGCAATTACCAGGTCAATTAAATCTATTTTTTGTGCGAAAAAAATTTTTGGACGAAACGTTCGACAACCGTATCGCATGGAATAAGGATACGGTATGCACAGGAACGAAAATCCGATGAAGAATGTATGTATTTCGTTTTTTTTTTTATTCGCGATCGTTTGGGTTAGACTTGAAATGTAGCGACGTGTGCGGTTCCAGAGGCTACCTATAATCAAACTAAAATTTTTATGAATCTCTATGAAATACTTTCGCGACGAACAATCGTTCCTCCACAGATTTCTGTAAAAAGTGGAAACAGAATACGACGCGCGCGCAATTTAATTTGGTTCGAATTCAATTCGATTCGCATTTCTATGGGTATGGATGACCAATGTACCCGAAAGACGCTTTCCAGAACACTTTCCACTTTTCAAACCCAGCATGTACATATATGTATACATATATGTATATATACTATTTCTTCGATTTCCTAGCACCGATTGTCGCTCGTCAAAGAGTAATTGTCTCTTGAAATGAACTAAATATTAGAAAAAGGAAAGTAATATTTTTTTAAAATTCGACGACAGCTTTCTGCCGTATCCTACGTCTTTTTGCTACGTTGCAGCAACCAGAAACAGCGCCAACAATTGTTTAATTATCACCAAGATTCGAAAACCGATAAAGAATCTTAATCGCTGTCGAAGTTCTGCTTCTAGACTGTTCCTCGCGTTTAATTGAAATACTGACAAATGAAAGTGTATGATTCCTATAAGATTCGTTACTTGCTCTTCAACACAGAGTGCAGAATTTGCAAAGTACGCGCGTACAAGAATACGTATACATACATACAATACATATGTACGCATAGTGTGTTATTACAAGGATTATAGCTTGGAAGGTGAACGGTAACGAAGGTGTTAATTAACGTGGGTCGACCCTTCCGAGTATTGATTCTTGTTAGCAGCGGCTTCTATTACAAAGTAATCTGGGAAATGAATGATGAAATTTAAAAGCGTAAGGGTAGCGGCAAATTCACAAAACGTTTCATCTACGTTCTGTCGGTTTGCTTGCATTGTGCGCGCCATTCCTCGATTCTTCGAAGTGGACCGTTCTGCATACCAGAACAAATACGTATACAAATCTCTATTTTACAGTTGAAAAGCAAAGTAGGTACAAATTGGGCACCGTGCATCGCGTTTCTTCAGGGTATGACATGCGCCATACTTAAGTAACAAAACGTAAGGGAATGAGAAACGAAAAATGAAAAGTGAAAAATGAAAAAAGAAGCAAGTGTACAACGCTATACAATTGTATTGATATTTTCATTACGGTAACGCAACACATATCAATCTAAATACATATCAGTAATTTTAATGAATACCGAATTCTCTGGGAGATAATAATCGCACCGTTACCGATTTTCTGTGTATCTCTTTTCAATTTATAAACTCGTAAACGTCGAAGATTTTCCGAAATGTCCGAGTACGTATTCGACATTTGACGTTTCATACGAGGATACATGCGTCGCGATACGCTTATGCGATACAGATTTTAACATGAGAAGTACAGCAGTACAGTATCGGCGATTAAACGCTCTCATTGAATTAAATGTACAGTCGGTGACCATCATATACGCATCGCGATACAAGCAGCCTTGTGTAAAACGAGTCGGTTATTAAACGGGCGGCTATTATTTCCGAGTTATTCCTTTGGATGAAAAGGTACATATCTTTATCTATTAAGCGTAATCTTCTAGTCAACCAAATGACATATCTTCTAATTAAATATAATTAAGTATGTATCATTATCATCTTCATCATCATCATCATCACCCTCTACATTATTATTATTATTACGACAACAACTACTACTGCTACTACCACCACCACCACTACCAATACTACTACTACTACTACTACTACTACTACTACTACTATCGCTACAATACTATTATTATTAATATTACCGTTATTATTATCATTATCAACATCGCCATCATCATCATCGTCATCATTCTTCTTCTTATTATTATCATCATCATTATTATTGTTATTATTATTATGTAGTCATAATTACATAAATATTGACAGAGAATCTCTTTTATCAGATAGTAGATATAATATTTTGGTATATAAATAAAAAGAAATGTGAAAAAATTGGAGAAGTATTAAAGGTGACGTCACAAAATGTTCCCTCCAGATGTCAATTACGGTCCAAAGTAGGGCCTGGACCGAGAACAGACAATGAGGGATACTGTTGTGTATGCTTTACGAATGAAAGATTTTCGAAAGGATCAAGGTCCTCCGAATCTCCGCTCGTGAGTACCTTGATCCTACATGTTACGCTACAGACCCTACCCAACACTCCCTCCTGTCACCTATTCCTAATCCTACATAATTTTGTTGCTATACTTAAGTAAAGGTTCGCATTTAACAACGGTGATTGATATTACAAACCCAGATCCAAAGATGCGCGCTAGTATACAGTACGACTTCATACGCTTGATCGCTTGTACGGCTTCCGTTTCATAATGTGCTACGAGTCCAATGCATACGTACATATAAAATATGTATATTAATTTATAGTTTTATTACATGTACATCTTTGTTGAAACCAATTGTATTAATAGTCTCGTATATAGCGTACGAAAAACTCGTTTCTAAACCTCGAATTTGAATAATAGAAAGTTCCAGGCAAAGAATCTCTGGTATACATATTCCTTTTGCTGTTTCGACAATTATACGTTCCATGCTGCCAGTACACGCAAAGTGAGCGTAATAATTTCATAGAAATTGATCTGTAAATTATTTACAGAAACAAAGTGTCTACGATATCCGTCCATAACAGATTGTCGTTTAAACAAAATTTTCTGACGAGGTAGTCAAAACGAGCTTTTCCTTCATCTTCACCTTTTACTTTCATACATTTTTCCATTTCTTCTCTTTTTTTTCTATTACAGAAAGCACATAGATCGTATAGTTTATCCTTAGCATATTTTCCTAATTGTTCTACTACCAAAACTTTGTTATCATTAGACTGCGGTTCTTTATGCAAAACGAAAATTGTCTAAGTGAATTGGAAGAAATAAAAATTAGATCAAAATGTCCTTTAATTTGTCTACTGTCTTCGCAGTTCTGTTCCTGGCATATTCATTTTTGTTATTAATGCATGAAATCCGCAGTCTAGTTATTATATGGTAACTATAATGTACCGGACTCTTTATGTGAATTTTTCTTCAGAAAATGTTTGTACTCCTTTCAACCCCTTGTACAGCGATTTTTTTCACAGTTATGATTAGCACTCCTCTGTCGCTAATAAATTCTTATACGAGACAGAAAATTTAAATTTATTGTATACAAACCATTACTTTAATGTTTAAATATTGATAATTGAATTCTTTCTCACGATTTAAAATAGTCGACACGATGTCATAGTGCAAGGGGTTCATTGAACAAAAAAAGCGTACATACCATGAAATAAAATGAATATACCTTCAGTTTTATTTCACCCGAATTCAAATTGTATTTTGACTGTACACGTGTACTCTTCGATCGTTAGAACATTGAATTTTAGTTTTGAGTTGTATTGTAATAAATAGTTAACTATCTATATTTTTTTAAAATTAATTCGTATAATACTATTTTTTTTTTAAATAAGTGCGAAAATTTGAATTTCATAAAATTCAACTATATCTAACAAGTGAACTGCGTCTGTCAAATCCACAGTTAAAATCTGTTTTATTGGTTAACGAAAGCAAGTTGAGTTTGAATATAATATAAAAAATATGGAGTGTGTGTATGTGTGTGTATGAGAGAGAGAGAGAGAGAGAGAGAGAGAGAGAGAGAGAAATGTTAAAAACGTAAAAACAAATATTACGCTGAGAATCATATGTATATTTAATTTCTCAAGTTGTTTTTAATTAACATTTGCGCATTATACGTATACTGTGTTTTTAGATGTTCTACAAATATTAAATTTGAAATCTTATTTAAAGCAGTGTAATATTACATTTTATTCACAATTCAGTTGGTTCAATAAGTTGATATTTGCTGGTAGCTCCTCCAAAACTTTTAAGTTCTTCAACCAAATCTCGGACATCTATTTTGCGAGAAACTACCATTGTCCGCTGATTTTTAGGTCCGTAACTGTGCGATTTTAAACCCAACTGTCTTGCAACTCTAGAATTGTTCAAATGTTCATTTAATTGCATGGAATTGAATAAACTGTACTCAATATATATATTTATTGAGTATATACTTACTGATGGATTACTGCTCTCTCGTCATTAGTAAAATCAGCCGAAAATACAATATCATCTTTCATGTCACCTGCAAGATACTTTCTCATAATGTCTTTAGATTTATTTTTTAAGTCAGTCATTGTAAAGGAATTCGATTTTAAGCCTAGTCCTTCTCTACTAATTTGTTGTTTGATTCTGAAACGATAATATGATCATTGTATATTCAATTATTTACTGATTAAAATTATTATACTTACGTGATTGGTTCAATAATTCCTTGTTGAGATTTTCCAAGACCGCCGCCTGTCCAACCCATTAATTTCATCAACTTTTTCCCGATATTGTCGTCAGAAATTGAATTATCCTCCACTGTATCTTTTAACATTGTTGTAGTGGTTACATTTGCACCTGTACCGAGCTGGTGTTTAATCTAAATAATAAAACTAACGTGAAATTCTAGCTAATATATGGTAAACTGTAAAATGTAAAACAATGCTCTAGCAAACCTTAATTGTATAATAGTATCTCCGTAATTTTTCTAAACCAATGATGGATGCCTCTTTTTTTGCTAACTTCTGATTAATACCTTTACTTTCTGCTAATAATTTTGAATTAACAAAAATGCTGCATATGCTATAAGCAAGATATATTATTTGGTCACATGTTTAAAGATGCAAGATGATAGTACCTACCAAGATTCATCTGCCCTATCAAATTTCCATTCTAAGTTTCCACCCGATGCATTTATCGCGCAAGCAAGTATGTTTTGTGGTATGTCGTCTGATCTTTCAATTAAAACAATATCACCAAATGGAAGTTCCTGTACTTTTCTTCGTTTAACGGATACTTTGTTGCTTCTTAAATCTATGGATGAATCGCTTCTTAAATCTATGGACTGATCCCCAGTATTTGTTTCAACTTGTGCCTTACTGGTAGATATTATAGCAGGTCCTAAATGATACATAGAACAAGTTATATATATATATATATATAATAATATATATATATATATAATAAAAAGGAGAAAAAAGACTGGCTGATTAAATCTTGTACAAGTCCCTTTAGTTAGTAGAGAAACTCACAGCTCTATAATATACCTTTAACCTCTAGGCTGGCTGCTTTGGCAGCTTTAACAGATTTGATTTGCATTTTAGTTTTCTGTTTTTTCTGGTAATCATCAGAAATATCTTTACCTAAAACTTTTATAATCTGCATAGTTTCTTTTGGATACCTAAAATGTAGATATAATTAGAATCATCTAAATTTGTGAAAACTTTTTATCATGCGAATTACTTCGAAAAATATAATACAAATTT
The DNA here is from genome assembly GCF_028453695.1 of Augochlora pura. Classification (NCBI taxonomy): domain Eukaryota; kingdom Metazoa; phylum Arthropoda; class Insecta; order Hymenoptera; family Halictidae; genus Augochlora; species Augochlora pura. The sequence goes on from NC_135780.1 coordinate 14,051,235, forward strand.
AAAAAATAGGAACATTGCTCACGTGCAGCGAAGCAGTTCGACATTTGTAAATACTTGAGCTAAACAGACCAGTTCATCCTCTGGAAATTTATCTTTATAAGCTAATATAAATTTACGCCTCAATTCCCAGTGGTCATCACACTCGTGTTCCATTTTATATACTTCCACATCCCAATTTTGGTCAAAGCTCATTCTCATCCAGATATTATTTCTTTTGTTGATAAATTAATATGTACCTTGATTTGTTTCGTTCACTATCTACTAAAATATAACCTATTTGGAGTTGTAATACACTTCGAATGTTTGACTTATATCTGTGCACATACAATGTGTGCATGGGGAACAAATAAAGACAAGACGAAGAACCTCTCATACGGCGACTTCACAGCTGGAAAAATCATATAAGGTATCCCAGTATAATAAGTTGCTCTACAGCATTCAAAATCTCAGAATGTAATTCCTTGATTTTATCTTCAAAAGAGGCGCGGGGCGCCACCATCGCAAGACATGAGCACAACGTAGAGACACTTAAAGAAATCATTCATGTTTTTGTCCGACTGCAATCATACAGTATACCAGAGGAGAAACTTGTAACAAAATTTCCAACACTGGTCTTTGTTTAAATAGAAAATAATTCTACTTGAAATATTGTGTTTTCTTTGAATGAAGTACGTATGTAAATGTATAAAGTTGCCGAGTTGTTTTCGTAATGACATTGCACATTGCACATTGTACATGCATACATGCATATTGGAAAGTGGTTCTCAAAAACGCCGCAATTTCCTCTCTGGCGTGTTTGATAACCAAATAATTAAGTACATAAATATCGCGAGATGAAAACGTGGTGAGATAACGCGTGAAATGATTAGGATACGAATTTGAAAACTGACAGCTTAATACTGCTGGCTGACTATTTCGCGAGCATGTTAACTAAACAAGAGTCTGCGAGTGATAGCCTGTTGGAGAGGCTTGTCAAAAGTGATGAGAAGAAGGTTAAGAAAGGCCGGAGAAATAGTGCGGACAATATCGAAGGGCATAAATTACGACATGGGACGGATAGTTTTCCAGATATCAATGAGAGGCCGGTCGAAGACATTTCTATCGAATTTTTTTACAAACCACACAGCATTACGCTGCTCCTGATCGCGATTGGCGCAGTCATATATTCAGCATTCACTAGGTAATTGAATATTCAATTTCACTCATTTCTGTTATGTAAATTAAGATTTAAATATTGATCATTGTTTAATCCAGGAACACTACCAATGTCGAGGATAATATTTGGGCTGGCATACTTTGCATTATATTTTTCTTCCTTATCATATCAATACTTACATTTCCAAATGGACCATTTACAAGGCCTCATCCAGTAATTTGGAAACTTGTATTTGGTTGTAGTGTACTGTATCTGATGGGACTGCTGTTTTTATTGTTCCAAGATTATGATACCGTTAGAAATATTTTTGTATGGATAGATCCTGCCTTGGCATCGTTTCATATTGACATGGACAAAGAATATGGAGTTAATTGTTCAGACATTACATTAGAAAAGATTTGGAATCACTTAGACATTTTTGCGGTGGCTCATTTCTTGGGCTGGACATTTAAAGCTATATTGATTAGACACCTTGGTATTTTATGGGCCATCAGTGTTATGTGGGAAGTGACAGAGATAGCATTTGCCCACTTGTTACCAAACTTTGTGGAATGTTGGTGGGATGCTTTTATACTTGATGTTCTAGTCTGTAATGGTTTGGGTATCTGGGTAGGATTAAAGATATGTTCCCTCTTGGAAATGCGTGAGTACAAGTGGGTAAGCATTAGAGACATCGAGAGCACCACTGGAAAGTTGAAGAGAGCCATGTTACAGTTTACTCCTGGCAGCTGGACTGCTGTTAGATGGCTAGATCCAACTTGTACATACATGAGATTTGTTGCTCTCTGTCAGTTGGTTATTTTTTGGCAGGTGTCGGAACTCAATACATTCTTTTTAAAGCATGTATATGAGTTCCCTCCCTCTCATCCTTTTGTTGTGGCAAGATTGGTACTAGTTGGAATTATTGTTGCACCATCAGTTAGGTAGGCAAGAGTCATTTCACAGAGTTAGTATCAAGTATGCAGATATAAGTAAAACAGGAATTACATAGAACTTTATTGGATTGTGCATTATTTTGAATGTTATTATGTAAATTGTAGGCAATACTACATGTATGTAACCGATCCAACATGCAGTAGAGTAGGAACCCAGTGTTGGGTGTATGGTGCAATTATGGTTACAGAAGCATTACTGTGTATACGGCATGGTGCCTCTTTATTTGAGCGCACTCAAGCATTAAACATACTATTATGGCTACTTTGCCAATCTCTAGTCTCTGTTCTATGTGTCTATGGCTGTGTTCTTTGGCATCAATACTTTGAGGTATGTGTTCTGCTTTCCTTGTTTCTCTTTCAGAGTGGCAGCATCATTTATGTTGTAACTAACTGTATGATAACTTGTGTTCTTTATGCCTTTTGCATGGCTCTCGTTTATTCCAGACTGAAAAGAAAGCTACTACAAAACAGTCGGTTACCCAGCTAGACAACAACCATGTGGACGTAATTCATAGCACTGGTATGTGTTGATATCTACCACAGTCTTGAAGTGTGCATAACATTTCATGCTAAGCCGATAGTGTACTGAGCTATTGATTTATAATTAACAACTACTAAATATAAAACAAGAGTGTCACCCAAATATTCTGAAGTCTATTACGTAATCGTTGACGCGAACGGTATCAAAGCAGAAGGAATTGTGTCATGGATGTTTCTGCTTTGTGTCCTCAACATTGACAAAAGTAGCAATATTTTACGAAGATGGTCGTATAGTAAGGGTAATCATAAAATGTCCGTGTAAATGCAAGTGCATGCACAAAGGTACCTTTTAGTGTATTTATACTACTGAAAAGAAAAATACATAATATGGTCACAGCTCAGTTCATCATTGGTCTAACAAACGCTAATTGCAATGTACATTCTCAGAAACTATAATCTGTGTTCTAGGGGGTATGGTTCTTTCTGCAAAGCCTGTGGATGTATCAAAAAGGAAGCAATTGTGAACAAGTTCGCAGCACGAAACGAACGACTTAGGGTGAAGTGTCCACACTCGCGAACATTCTAGTCGCATTATAAGAAAAAAGAACATATGGAAGAGTATCTATAAAACCTCGTAGACTACTGATGGATGTATGAGCTCGTCTGCTATTTGCATATTGTGTCTGTTTGCCTGTGTGAATGTTTCCGAAAAAAGAACAAGAAAACAAATGTTGTTACCACTTAATATATCAGGCTTCCTTATATACATAAAGTTTGAGAAAGGACAAAAAAAAACACGTAATAAGTTGCTACGCCATTGGCTCATCTTCCGAGATATCTTCGCTAGCTTGAAGGTACGGGAACACCTCACAGCTGAAGCTTGGAGTTATCCCCGAGCCCTCCCGACAACTCCAAGCCCTGCCTAGGAGTTGATTGGTAGTCGCGGATACAAAGATGCTTATGCGACTTGGCAACTTTTCATCCTCGTACAATGTTATATATGATGATGTAAGTGGCAGTTTCGAACAGTGCATCTGCAACCGATAGATAAACGGAAAACAGATTTGTCTAATGGTGAACGTCTTGATAATTGTAGATATAAATCGTAAATGCCATGATTTGTAATAAGAGTACCTGAGCATATGTGAGATAGAATAGCTGATCCAATTCGAGGTCAAACCAGGGAAGATGAACTTCCTCACGAGATCTCAAACGATTCAAAGTGTCATAGGTTAATCTGAGTCCCATCGTCTCTGACAACCGTTCGTTTAGCGTCAATTGCGGGATCTGATACAGTATACCGGGGGAATAAAGGGAAACGCATTTCATTAGTCTCGAAAGGATATTTTTCCAATAGCGAGAATTCTATAGAAGGAAGATGCATGCGGTTCTCACCGTGTAAGACACGTCCTGTTCGGTAGATGGCAACGTCATACTCAAAGGGTTCCCATAAAGCTTATTCTTATGGCAATCTATGTAATTCTCGAAGCTCGAGTTCGCAACTCTGCTGTAAAATACCGGAGCGTCGTCCTGCGATACAGACTGATAGTGTATACCTGTGGCAAAGACAGTCGTCACAGTTTCGTTGGACAGTTAGACTATGAAACCCTTCACAGTTCCTCTAGATCCTCCGTTATGGATTTAGGATATTTTAGCGGCGTTATCTATACTCATATGTATCATAATTACCGTTTGCGTCGAAATAACGAGCTATCTGGTGCGCTATCGTATTGCCTATTGTCGCCAGTTTAACGTAGAGTAACGAATCGTTGTACTTGACGGACCAGTCGATTGCACCGAACGGTATCACGACAAGTTGCAGCTCGTAAATCGCAAGCCCTTTAGATTGGAACGGAGTCGTGTAATATGTCCAACTGTGTATTAAATCTCAGAATGTAAGATGAATCCCTAGAATGCTTTTCTATGCATGTAGCTTACATTTGTGAAACTTACATCTGTTCAGGACTTCCCGCCTCATGCAACAGTTGATCGTACATCCACTCCCGATATCTTTTCATCAAGGTGATGGAGTCGTTCAAGTAGTTACCCGATAGAAGCACCTGCAAACAAGTCGCTGTTTTATTAAGTCTACGAGATTCGAGCTAGACGCCAGACTTAAGCACGGATTGTTTCGTGGAGCAATGCTCCGGGTTCCGTTGAAATTGAGAGCAACGAAAACACGCCCACTTAGAGCCCACAAAACAGCCTGCCGTCGCCTGTTGCCCCGGAGGCGAACCAAGACGAAAACGTGCTTCTGTTTCTCTTGATTACCTCGTCCGGTTTCGTCGAATCGTTGGTGTGATCGAAGTAAGAAATATTAGGTGTGACAACTGTCAGTTTGTGTATCTTAGCGACCAAACTTTGGCGGTCTGCCTCGGAGATCCACAATGATTCGTTTATATTTATTTCCAGCGTCTCCTTTAGTTGGTTGAATAAAACCTGTACCTGTTGATTTGATACGGTACTGAATATTAGTCTATTAAGTCTTGAAATCGGGAGCGTTCTACAGGGACATCCATCATGCGATTGAATATCCCTGTTTCGAACAATCTTATTGTTGGTGCATGCAGGAAAACTCTTACGGTGTCAGTCATGTGCACGAGTTCGTCTTTCGAGAATGTGGAAATGTATAAACTGGAAGCTTCGGGGACCAGAAGATTGGCAGCAACCCGAAGACAATAGTCTTTCGGATCCGCGTGTTTCGGTACAATCAACTGCAACAAAGCGACCGCTTATAGTTTAAGGATACCGAATTAATTCCACGATTGTGTTATACCTGTTGGTAAATCGCTTGCGCATACAGTCCTAACAAGGCATTGTTCAGTTCCATCGGTTTTTGTAAGCTAAATTGATAAAGATCATTCAATCCTTTGGTCAGAGCATCGTAAAAGTAAACCTGCACGCGCACGTCTAGTAAAATGTTGTCCTTTCTCGTTAGCAGGGCGAACAGCTTTAAGCAGTCTATCTACATATAAATAATGTATATATATATATATATATATATATATATACGTAATTTAACGAAATTTAATCTACCGCTCAAAATACACGCCTCATCTTCGATGAAGCGGGAGACCGTCTCGAGCAACTACTGAACACTATAATTCTCGAATAATAACGGTAACGTAAAGTAAAGAATTTAAATTAATTTTAGTAGTTCTAATGTTGGTTTTGTTTAGGTTTAATATTTTACCTGCCAGAAGCCTACCGATAAAGTGTCTCGATAACTGTTTGAGCTTAACAATCGTAAAGTTCGTAGATTACGTTACCAGCGGTTCGTTACTGCTGTCAAAACGAATTATAAACTTGTAAAAAGCCGGTGGGTAAGGTGTTAATTAGAGCCAACTTGTCTTACGATTTTCCACTTTGATTGCAGCTCGTAGATCGATACAGTGTGATACTTTTTGGATAGATACGCCTCTCGAATTCGATTCTTGGATGGGAAATTCTGAAAAAGATTTCGTGTTCATTTTGTTGCTGAGCCATTCTTTCGAGATTAGCCCGCGAAAATGATCGACCCACCTCGAGGAATTTGTGCACGATTTCGGTATCGATGGTGTTGACCGTCTTCTCCACGTATTCGGAGATTTTACTCGCATTGTTCAATTTTTTGAACGCTCCGAGTGCCGACAAGGCGATCTTGACGGAATTTAGAAACTTGGTATTGTTCTGTCGAAAATAAGAGAGACAAACGGACAATGTTAAGTGCTCCAGGTTCGCGTTAGTTGCGACTTAATATTGTCCGACACTCGATTAATATATTATACTTCCCATAGCGGTAGCGATTCCGAAAACATTGAAAAATCAAACCTGTACTATATATACATATATCTCTCTGTGTTGCCTGCGTGTGCACGTGTATTATAATATAGACAGTATTTGCGTTCGTACTTGTACGTCCGCGCAGATCTAGGTCGAATTTCTATAAACTACAAATTAGAAAGATATTTCGAAGCTTTCTTTCGGTGCTTTTCGAATCTGTCTGATTTTAGTACTTCTACGTATAAACAGAGATGGGTGGGCCATTGGATTAACTTGATTTTGTTACGTTCAGTTTTGAAATTTTTGATTTTGTAGATCTAGATTTAATAAAGCAGATAACAAGTAGCTAGGGTTAAATATAAGCGATGAATTGCCTAATAAAACGACGGATGCTCAATGAACGTTCTCGGTCACAGATTAGACTTTAATCCGATGGCTACCAATCAGTAGTATACGTACCCGTTTTATGCACGTTTCGTATGTTTGGTACAGTTTAGTCAGATTAACAGTCTTCTGGTCCCGCTCATACTGAGTCCCGTAGCAAGGATCATCCTTGCTTTTCTCCACCTCGAAGGGACTCTTGTACTTCGGAGGACTTATCTTTATGGTCAGATGTTTCGTATTATGCTCCTCAAGTTCCGGGGTCACGTCGAACAATAACGCGCTTGATAGGACAAGAAAAAGAATATATAATGCGATATTTTTCTACAGGCATTGCTGTCCGATTCTCACACCTGTTATGTAATAATATCTCAGCCACCAGTTTGGTGAAGTTCGCGTCGTCCTTATCGAAGTTGTCGGTAGTGTAAAACGTTCCAACACTGGCCAACGCTTTTTCCGCTGTATACAAACGAAACAGATGTTGTACTATTCATTATTATACAATTAAATTAATATTCAAGTTAGAATTTAATGAGTGATCGGATACCCTTCACGTACCCGTGTCCATCTTCTCCTCCAAGGTCAGCGTCTCGTAGTGCATGCAACTGTCGTAATAATTGCTGAACAGGGACGATTTACCATCGCGGTTCTCTTCTCGCACTTTTCCTAATTAGAACACAAAGCATGAATAAGCTAGAAAAATTCAACTTTAAACTGGACCACTGTTACGGCAGATCCTGAGAACAACAATTTAAAAAAAAACATTTTTTAATTTGAATTATGTAAAAAAATATATACTCAGTATGCGGTTGTAAGCAACGCTCTCTAAATCGTACTCCACAATGTGAGGATTCGCTTCGAAGCCGCCGCAAGCGTACTCGTAAAAGTCGTCGCATGGATCGACCGTGTGATTCATGTAAAACAGCATTTTGCTAGCTAGGTTCTTGCATTCGCCTAGCATACACGCGTTTCGTTTGTTTCTATCGCTTTCATGGTTGGGAGGAATTGTCCGAACAGTATTTGTTACTGTATTTAATGTTGAACTGATGGTTGTAGTTTCAACATCGTTGGTTGTACTTAAAACAGTAGTTTCTTCCTCGCTTCCGGTTGAAGATGTGGCAATACTGTCCACAAGGGTTGTAGTGAGAATTGCCTCCGACGTAGTTGAAGAGAATTGTAAAGTAGAAATCTCGACAGTCGACGATGTCTCGTTATTAGTTATTAATCCGATAGTACTAGATGATGATGTTGACGTGCCTTCATTTTCGGCGACTGATTCAGTGATAGTTGTTGAAAACGTTGTCGTTTCCTTATTATTAGTTACCGAGGATATTGTTCCTTCGTTATCAGTTTCGCTTTCAGTAGTAGCTACTGATGGTATTGACGTTTCTTCATTATTAGTTACTAATCCAATAGTAGTTATCGATGATTCCAATATTTCGTTATTACTTTCTATCTCGGTACTTGCTATTGAAGATGCAGTGCTTGTTGCACTTTCAACTGTTTCAGTAATAAGCGATTCATCAGTGCCGCTTGTAACACTTATCACAGTTGTGGTGGCTTTTGAAGCAATTGTATCAGCTTTAGTTGCTTCATCCGAAACAGTAGAATTGGTCGCATAATGGTTTAATGTTTTAGCCGTAGTTGTTGATTCCGTTGTGCGATGCATGTAACGGTGATAGGCCTATCGTGTAATTCATTTTATTGTAAATTAACTAATTTAAATCATCCGTTAAAAACAATTGAATTCTATTAGCATAAACTTATGCGATTGATACATTTTAATGCTTACCTTTGCGGAGTTTGAATTTGTTTCATCGCCACCATGAATCCTTTTCCAAGGTAGAGTAGCGAGAACGAGTATGATGCAGAGGAAGAAAAATATTACCAACGTTAGGACGCAACTTCTGTAAGACTGATCTCGTTGCGCTGCTTTGCCTTCCTCTTTGTTAGCGATTTCGTAGAATCCTCGCGATGGCATGTCTTCGATTAAATTTGATCACGTTTCTTTTTATTTATTTAAACGAATTTGCTGTATTCATGGGTACGATAAAAGCGGAACTGGTAGTTCAAATGCACAGAACTATCGTATAGAGACTAACAGAAGTTAGCAAAGGAGGTGGCGATAGCGGTTCAACAAACCACTTCCTTTCGCAGTAATCTTGCAATTAGGATACCATAAGTAAGATATCACCCTTGTTTTGTATCGTATAAGGAAGTGTGCCGGATTGAAAAAAAGTATTGTGAAACTCCCGCGGTTTCTAGGCACGATGCGTGAATTAAAATTCAATGCAGACACCTAAAACAGGCCACTGGAATAACTTGTTTCCTTGCAACATCATGAAATCACATAATATCATATCTATAATACGAAGACCAACCATACTCCACCACTATAATTCCACCAACAAAAAACAGTATTGATATCATATCACGTGACCGTCAACATTAAACAACTTTTGCCTGATAGTTTTTTTTTTCTATTATTACAAGCAAGCAAGTTGTTTAGATGACCTGTTTTATGGGCCACACACTGTTTATATCAATAAATAAATAAATTCCAAACGACCTAAGGAAGGCTACATTAAAAATACTTAAGATAGATATAAGTTACTTATATTAATATATTTTATAATACAATTATCACAGATATGTAAACTACAAAATATTATATGCTATTATAAAATGCAACTTGCAGTTTGCCAATGATCCCATTGCACGTACTATGACGAGTTATCTACACTCTAGACTATTGTTATAATTTAAATACAATTAAAAAATATATTTAAAAACTCTATTCGCCTATCTGTTGTACCGAATATGTATCAATGTTGCGTTTGATTTCATTGTCCGCTGCATCAGATCTCATATATGCCTCGATCACCGAACCGATATCTTTCGATACAGAATTACTCTCTATTTTTTTGGTACATGCTTCATCTTTGTAGTCTTCGGACTTTAGCGTTTCGGAGCTAATCTGAAAACACATGAAGAAATCAGTGAAGCAAGTTTTCGAGATTATTTGATCAGCATGCAAGTTCCATTACTTTTCTTTGTATATCGTCAGCCTTAAATTTCTCAAATTTCTCTTTGTCAGCGAGTCCGATAGCAGTCTTTGAGGATGTTTGTCTCTTTGGAGTAGGTTTCCTTGGCTTGAATGATCCAGAAGCTTTTTTAGGTAACTGTGAACTTGTGTGCTTCTTGGATTCACTCGATTGATCGCAATGATGAGTCAGTAGCTGCTCTTTAGTTTTAAATGCCTGCAAATGAAATCATGATTCAATGGACATACTTTGTTTCTTCCTTTGCGTCCGGACTCGTCTTCGAATGAGACACTCACGTGCGAACAAATTTCGCATTTCAAACTATGCTTGTTCATCTCGTGATGCTTTAGAGCCTGGGCCCGATGGAAATTGCGATTACAGTGACTACAACTAAATCTTTTGATATTGCTGTGCGTCAACAAGTGACGCTTCAATTTGTCGGGTCGCGAGAACTCGCTCATACAACCTAAGTACCCTCTGAACGGGCATTTTAACCTTTTGGTGAGATCATGGATCAGCATGTGACGACCCAGACGATCCTTTCGTTTGAATCTGGCTGGACAATGCTGTTTAGAAAAATTTAGAAATTATTTTTATTAACGCACTCAATTTTACTATGCTAGTCGTTAGAATTCAATGACTTACTGGACACAAAAACGGTGTCTCCTCGCTATGTATTAACTTATGATTGGCTAAGTATTGCTCAGTTTTAAAGGCCTTCCCGCAATCCTCACAGGTAAACCCTGCGGACGAGGCGTGCGTTTTCAGGTGACGCCGCAGAAATCGTTCAATCAAGAAACTTTTACCGCATTGTAAACAGGCATAATCGTGCGTTGTTGTTTCCGTGTGATGCTGCAGAGCCTCCAGATTCGAGAATGAAGACTTGCAGACAGAGCAGCAGTAATACTTTTCTGTCGTCTTCTGCTTTTGGACGGAGTGGGCATACTGGTGGAGCCCAAGATCAGACAGAGTGTTGAACACTTCGGCGCAGATGTGGCAACGATACTCTGATCTCTTATGACTACGCGTATGCTCCAGAAAATCTTCCAATTCGGAAAACATCATGCTACAACTACTCTGCACGCATTTGTACACTTTCAGTGTTAAATGAGAGACTATAAGGTGGCCCTTTAGAGCTTTGTACGAATCGAATATTTCTTTACAAAACTGACAGTGATAGGTACGATCTATGCTTCCGTCTGGTGGTGCCTAACAATAGTTACAGACTAATGTAAGAAAGAAAAAAAAAGATACGAGTATAATGTGTAGATTGTAAAAATTTGGCTACCATGTTGACAATACCTCAGGGGGTAGGGAGTGTATAGCAGTGCCAGGCCACACTTTATGGGATGACATGTGCTTCTTCACGTTGGATTTTTGTGCAAACGCACGTCCACATACTACGCACTGATATGGTTTTTCCCCCGTGTGAGAACGCTCGTGTTGTTGCCAATAAAATTTTTTTGCAAACTGCTTGTCACAATAACTACACTTGTACTGTAATGAGATGTTTTAATGCAAAGTAAACAAATGACTGTTCGGCGTTAAAACATCTGGTGAATTTGCTGTAGTACATACTTTTAAATTTTGCATCGGATTATTAGAAGTTTCCAATTCTGACAATGGAGTTTCACTAGTTACTGACAAGTTGACTGTCTCTAAAGCATTAGCAGTTTGCTCCTGAGTGATATCGCTCGCTAGAACTTGAGGTACTTCGTTTGAATCATCTTTCATAGGCTCATTGTCTGTTGGAATAGTAGAGTTTGCAAAAGTATCCAAACTTTCCGAACTCAATATAATTGGAACACTAAATGTGGAGTCTGTTGTAAAGTAGCTAGCACCCTCTTGGTCCATGCTGCAAATGATGAAAGTTATATTGTGTAATTTGATTTTACAATAATTTGACAAGTCATTAGTGGCTAACCTAAAAAGCATGTCTGATTCTTCGAGTATAATTGGCTCACTGAGTTGATCATTTTGAACAAATGTTTCTTGCGGATTGTATTGCGATGAATCTTGATTATTGTTTTCCGGATGTACCGTCTGATTTTCATCATTTACCAAAAACTGGCTCAAATCTATGGTTTCCTCCTGTGTCTTCTGATGAGTCCTTTTGTGCAATACAAACATGTGTAAGGATGTAAACTGACTTTTGCATTTTCCACACTGAAAAATATCTTCTTCATCCTGATCGATTGCTGGACAAAAAGAACAATAAAATTTCATAACGAATTCACGGTAGAAAAACTTCGATGAGGTAATGAATCGTTCGTTAATAGGTTATCAAAGCTCGTTAAAAAAAAATCTACCTGACTGCTCCATCTCAGTTATTAGAGTCTGGGACTCTAACAATGATTGTACAGAAGGACTGTCCAGCGACACGCCTGCGAAACATAAGAAAATGACAGAGTTGAGCGGTTCGAGAGCAATCTTAAATCTCTCTCGAAAAGAAAGATAAATATGTAGGCTACTTGTTGGTTAACCCCACCTATTTCTACGATAGAGAAGTATTACCTGTTAGAGCGTCGAAAATCGATTGCGCCATGTTATTTGATGATCTTAGCGACTCATTTTAAACAAAATCAACGATCGGGCCTCTCACGAGTCGTTCAACGGGAAGAAAACGAAGAAATTTCGAGTCGGAAACATACCGAGAATCTCTACACCCTGGCAGCGTTGTTGCTGACCAGACCAGCGAATGATAATCGATACAACATATGTCGACTGCTCAGAACGATTCTAACCTAAGTCTGGCACAAGTTGCATCGCAGCGCCATCGTCTGGATAGTTAATCAAATAGGACACCTATGTATGATGGGTCTTACTCCTGCGCACCTTCGGACCGCAGCTCGACCCGTTAGCGAGAGTAGGTTTAAAAATTACTTTGTTCTGATTGGCAGACAATTCGATCCGAGGCAGGCTTCACTGCAGATTGGATGCATAGAATAATGGAGGGGATAGAAACGTTTGATGTACGTTTGAATTGAATTGGTGTATGCGCTGCATGCACATTCTGTAGCTTCGTTGGTTTCGTGGAGTTTTGTGCGTCGCAGAGTGAAAACGTGTCAAGTATTTTCTTTTAATAAAAAGTCTGAGAAAATTGGTAAAATGACAGCTGTCTTGCGTGTAAAACGCAGGCTCGATGACGAGCCATTAAGTGCATTGTTAATTGCGTGTAAACGAAGAAAAATTTCAATAAATGAAGAAGCCGAAGAATCGGCGATTAGCGAACCGCTGACCACAGTGGTTACGTTCGCTGGAACTGTTAACAATCAGGTAATTCTTCGAAATAATTCGTTAACATTCTCATGATTTATTTGAAACTATACAAATTTCGTATTTCAATATGTTTTAAATAGGAAAGCACAGCTGTCAAACACTTGATTCAATCTGTTGGTAAAGACGAGCTGGAAGCATCTTTTAAGCAACATTCAGTAGATATATTGAATAAATCCCGAGAAATGATGAAACAAGCGTCGGCGGAGAATCGTTACAAAGTAATTAATTGTATGCGATCTTTGGATAGTGTTACACTTAATGACAGTGAAAACAACGAAATGACAGTGATAGATGTAGAAGATTCAATTTCGTGTGGCATTGAAAGTGAAGAACATACAGAGGAGGTGAGTGTTAATCTATCTATTCAAATTTCATTATTCTAATTCTGATTATTATCTGATATTAATAATGTACCATAGGAGGAAAATTATGTATACGATTTATACTATGGACTGACTGAGAATAGTGTATACATGGATCGATTTATATCTGTACTTCCATTCGATGAGGAACTAGTGTTTGATAATTATAGGGATCATTATCCTGAGGCAGAGTGCGAGTCAGAGGATTCTAACTCTGAGTCAAACTGGAGGAACGATTATCCTGATTCTGATCATTCTGTAACATCGATCAATGAAAACGATATGAGAGAGGCCATGATGGATATGAAATTGAACAATGATTCTGATGCATCCAATGATTCTGACTTTGTTTATGCAGTCGACGAGGCTGATGTAGATGCTTATGGCTACAAATACGCTAGGTACAAAGCAAAAGTAAAGGAACAATTAGACGAGGATGGTTCTAGTACTAGCGTCAGCAGTCCTGCATATTTTGGATCAATGGATGAGCTTCGTTCCGATACTGATAGCAATTAAAGATAAATTCCTTGATTAGATCTTAATACAATTTACATTAGAAAGATACGAAATACGGTGTAGATTAAATGTATATAAGTCGTTTTTACTATGTAAGCAGAAACAGTAAAGCTGTGACTTCAGTATGACTACTCTTCAGAGTTATTTTTGTAAAGGTTTAATAATTTAATTTTTGTTTGGCAATTAAAGTTCATCATCAAATAGAACTTGTTCGTTTCGAAATTATTTCTCCTATCTTGTAGAGGTAAGGGTCACAAAGGTCTAAAAATTTTTATTTACGTCTATATATTTATTCTATATGTATTCGTATATGTAGGTAGGTAGATCTGGCGTGTAAAAATTCGACTATTAAAACAAAAATTAACAAAAGTAAACCTGGTCGTCGGTGTGAGACAGAGGAAGGTGTGTATTGGTACTTAGAAAAAGCATCGTGCTTCATTTGTTCATCGACGACGTATGGCGTATCGTGATACACTAGACATCATAGTGTATAACAAATCGATTTGGAAGTATCAAATAGACATGTACACACGCTGAATGAAAGGATGTAGGTTCTTCGTGATGCGTTATCAAATCATTTGTATTTATTTTTAATTGGAATATCGTGAGTCCCGCGTTCCTTTAGACAGCGATCGGCGAGAATACAGGGGACTGGTTGAACAACATAACAGTTACTTTTATAAAAGTATCCGCGAACGGTATACGCATTTATCTGGCTACGATAGTTGTACGAAATACGAGAAACAATTTTACATGTAACTGAGATTTTTGGAGATACCGTCGTGGCTTGACGACGACTATCTTGCTTTTCTCAACATCGCCGTGATCCTAGCTTGAGGAAGAAACACCGATGTCATCAACGAACTCGTTTATATATGATATGAATAGTACGCTGCGTATACGTGTAACACTGGCCTTAATTCTAATTTTTACATTTACGCGCTCGCAACGAGTCGTGTCCGCTTTCGTCCGTCACAAGTAAGTACACGCGATGCATCGTTTTTTTGATTGTGTGTCTGCAGAAAAGCAAATGCGTTGGCTGAAGGTCTCCAATTGTACAGCGATATACCCGAATTCCGCGGCAGAGTTTTCATTCCTCAAATCGTTATGGCAGTCTAATGGATACATTTCGACAACGTACTTACTCTCCTTCCCTCCGGTGTGTGTAATGAGTGCGATTTCACAGACATAGTAAGTTGCTTCTTTTATCCATATTAAATGTGATATTGCAACTTTTGAAAACGCGAGCGTTTTCACAAGCTAGAGATTGGTATCATTCGGGATAATTGCTATCGTTCCTGTAATACTCTACTCATCTACTGTACAACATTTTACATTCATCTCTTATTATCCATAATTCCCTAGGTATGTCGATTAATTAGTTAGAGCTATGAGATTATTGAAGAATCATGAGATTGCACACCTTCGTAACAGTCGGTCGTAGCGCGTTCAAAACCAACTATTCGGATTCGCACGCATGTGTATCTAATTTGGTAGCTTCGCTTTGGTATACTTCGAACATCTTTTCCGATTGCTTGTTCTCGTTCCAAAGCGTACTACCAAAAAAAAAAACAAGAAAAAACGCTACCACGACCGTCTGACGGATGGCTGTCAAGGGTTTCGCTCGTCCTTGTCCAGCCTTCTGTTCACGCACACGTATGTACACGTCGGATGAATCAACTTATAAGTACAAACAATTCCCTGGATCAACAGAACTCACACATCGGTAGTCAACTAAAACGAATAGTCGATAATTCTATTATATAAACTGGCAACAATTAACATCCCGTCAGAGAAGTCTTCCCACGAACGCCTTGGATCACGAAAGTCCTTAAAGTACAGATGCTTCAGTCCTGCCACTCGGCGGTGGCGTGGCGTGGCTGCTCGAGTTGTTGTTGTTGTTGTTATTGTTGTTGTTGTTGCTCGCCTCGCCGGCGTGGCTCGAACAGTAAAACTTCTTGTGCGCTATGAACGTGCTCAGATAGTTGAAGCTGATGTCGCACGATCGACAGTATCTTGGCCCGCTCTTGTTGGGATCCAAGCTCTCCTCTGGCGGTGGCGTGTCCTCTCGTTCCTGCTTCACCTTGTTCGTCACCGTTGGAGGAGGTGGAGGTGGCGGAGGCTGAGGACTACTCTTCCGTATCTCCGTCTTGCCGTTGACCTGCACTTCCGCGGGAATATCTTCTGGTGTTGTAGCTGGAGCCGGTTCTGGAGTCGGCAGGACCGTCTCGTCGTCCAGTACGCACGTTATGTAGTTCTCCTCCTAACAAGGTGATACGTTTGTTATTCGATTATCGAAGAATGATCCACCATCTTCGAGACACCTCTTGGCCAGGTGGCAACTCGATAGCAAAGGTCTCTTCTTACCTGCAGGTCGGTTCCCCGTTTCTCAAAGTGCATTTTTATATGCGTTCTCATGCCGCGCAACGTGTTACCCTTGTAACGACAAATTGTGCACCTGAAAGCCTTCACACCCTGATGCGCGTCCATGTGACGTTGTGCAGCCCCCGCCGTGGGGCTCACCGCGCCGCAGACAGGACATCTCCAACCCCCAGTTGTTCCACTGTTACACGCGTGGGTGGATCCAGGCTCGATGACAGCCTATAGAAACATAACGATTGAGAATCGGTTAGAAAGAGAATTCACGCGACTTTGATTCGATCCAAAGATCGAATCGGAGAATAGAGTATCGACCTTGCATTTGGTGCATCTCGAATGGTGTTCCTGCGGTTCCGGCCTCTTTGGACAGTAGAACGCCTGATGGGCCACTAGGTTGTCCATGGAGGCGAACTTAATGCCGCAGGCTGCGCATATTAGTTGTACCAAGGGGGGCGAAGGGGTGCCTGGCGGAGGTGGACTGTTACTAACCGTTGTCTCCCTTGCTTGGCAGTAGTGCTTCTTGTGTGCGACAAAGTTCTCGTGACGGCAGAAAACGATGTTGCACTCCTTACACCTGTCAATTAGTTACGCGAGCATACAATCTGAATTAGTTGGGGCGTTCCTAACTTTCTATGTTGGCGAAGCATCGTCGGACGCGCTCACCTCGAGACACCTTGTTTGACAAGGACTCCAGGAACAGTGGGCGGAGGTAGCTCCGCTAATCTCAGAGCCAGCTCTGTCGGTGGGGGTGGTGGGACAGTGCCAACCGTTGTCGGAGTGGAAGCGATCGATCTTGCTCTGGGACTGCCGCTTCCTCTGGATCTCGGGCTGCCCGGTGGCGGAGGCAACGAGGAGGGTGCTGGCGATACCCTGTTCTCCTTCTCGTCCTGGTGCGCCGGCGATTTCCGGACGCTCAGGTCTAGGGGAACCGAGCCAGGCGGCGACGTGGACGACGCTACAACCGATGCCGGCGTTGTCGGCTTGTTCGCCGCTCTAAGAACCGGCGGAGGCTCTACCACGGTGTTGGGTGCTGTCGCGGCGAGGCCTCTCGTCATTGGCTGCAGGTGACCTGCGAGTAACACAGGCGATTATACGCCACCGTCTAAACGGACGAACTCGCGTGGGAATTGAACGAGACTATTCCGAGCGGAACGAACCATTTGGCAGGAGGAAGCAAGCAGTGTCGGGAGCAGGCAGGGTCGGCGCAGCCAGCACACTAGCTCCCCGGAAAAGCGAGTACGGTACGATAAGGATGGGGTTGGTGGGCAGTGCTAGGCAGGGCTGCGGCGGCGGAGAGTCCCCAGGACTCGCGCTCGTCGGCGGCGACGCCTTCACCGACGAGGATGCTGCGCTAGCCGGCGGCGTATCCTTCACCACGTGCCTGGTGCTGCAATAGTGGGTCTTGTGGGCTCTGTAAGTCTTGAGCGAGCTGAATTTGATGTCGCAGTTTCTACAGTATCTCTCCGCTTCTTCGTTCAACGAGCCGTTCGCGGTGGTCGCGGCGCCGGCCGTCGGCGCGACGGCAGCCGCTGCCGCAGCGGCGACGGCAGCAGCGGCGGCTGCGGCGGCGGCGGCAACGGCCACGGTCGGGGGGGCTGGTTGTACCGTGGACGGCGCCGGCGAGGCCGCGTGCATCCTCATGTGTCTGTTCAGAGAGACTTTCTTGTCGGCGCTGTACGAGCAGTGCGGGCACGCGTACGCCTTCCTGACCTCGAACTTGCTCGACTTCTCCTCGTCCTCGTCGTTCGTCGCCTCCTCCTCGAGGCGAGGACGATGCGCGCAGTAGTAGGTGCGATGAGCTTCGAGGGTGCTAGCCGAACTGAAGCGGATGCCGCAGGGTGGACAGATCAGGGGTGCTGGCCTGGCTGGCTCCACCGTGATCGTCTCTTTGCCGTCCGTTGGCAGCACGTACAGCCGACCCGAGGCGATTGCTGAAACACGTTCGTCAGTCGACGTTAGTCGAAGGTTCTGAAAGAGTGCTTAGGATCGGACCGAACGGGTGTCGCAATTACCGTTTTGCAAGCCGGCAGGTAAAGGTGGGACGGGGTTTGGCGGCGAGGTATTCTCCGGTTTGACGGTGAGCGCGGCAACGGCGGCGGGTCGAAGGGCGGGATCCGTCGCCAGACTAGCATTTAGTCTCAGTCTTGGTGTTCCTTCGTCGTCGAGCTTCAGCTTCTTCTCCGAAGGCGGATCGTCCGCGTTCGATCGTCTCGAGGAGTCCTCCGAGTCCCTCCGGCAAACGGAGTCTCTCCGCCGGATCGAGGACGACGAGGACGACGCGGACCTCGGTTGACAGTCCTCCTCCTTGACCACGACCATCGCCTCCTCGTCCGCGTCTTTGGGACTCGACTCCCGGGTCTGATTCGGCTTCGAGGTAGCATGTCGATCTCTCAGGCTTCTGGTAACCTGTCGAACCAACGAAAGCGATGGGACAATGAACGTCGCTCGGTTCGCCGCCACCCATAGGTGGCTAGGATTCGTTGCTCACCTCGATATCTTCGGTAAGACTAGCCAGCCGCTTTCGAGCGTCTTCAGAGAGCACGCTGAGCCTCAGTCTGATATCGTCGGCGGCGGTCGAATTCGCGATCGAGACCGAGACCGAGGAAGGGTGGTTCAGTCTCGGCGGAGGTGGAAGGCTCGATTCTTCCTCGACGACCGGCGCGACCGGGCTGGAAACTGCCGATCCTCCACCCTCCACGCCGCTGCTCACCGACGGTGTCCTCTCCGAGTCGCTCCATTCCTCGTCCTCCCCTGAAAACAGCAAACAGAATTAGCGTCCTGCGAACCACCTATCGTACGAACTCGAAAGCATCCTACATTTCCTAGCCGATCCCCATCGACTGTCCAACGACTCTCGCGAAACGACCATAACGGACTCACGTGGTTACGCGCGGCTCCGAACCGGAAGTCGGGCCGGCCGGAAGAAAGCACGGTACGAGGAGGAAAAAGCTGGCACGCACGATCGGCGATGCGTCCCTATGGCCGTTCGGCTCCCTAATGGTCGCTCGCCACGCCAGCCTTTGCGTACTCTCTGTCCCCTTCTCCCTGCCCTTGCTTGCCACCCACCTATCTCTCTCTATTCATCTATCTATCCCCCTACCAGGACCACCCCACTCGTTCCGCACCCTTCGCACGCCTCGACAGGGTCCCCACTCCGTAGCATTCGGCCGAGAGCGTCGCGTCGCGTCGCGTCGCGTCGCGTCGGCTCGACGCCCAAGTCGGCTGCCCTCGCATCGAAATCTCGGCTAAAAGCCTCGGAAGGAAGACGGCAGGGTTGCGCGGCTTATTGGCCCGTCTCTTCCGTGTTACGGAACGGTCTTTCCCAGAGCTGGTCACAAAACACGACCGACCGATCTTTATCTTATCCGTCGGATAGATCCTACCGCTAGATAGCCGAAGGGATCCCATCGTCCATTTCCCGCTGTCTTATCTTCGCTCATCTGCTCTCGGCGCCGAGGCGCGAACGAGTGCCAGCCGTCTGGGGGTTTTAAAGCGGATCCTCGGTCGGTGTCGAATTCGGTCGAGGTACCGGGTCTTTGAGTATATCGCGACACTGCTAAGCCGAGAATGCAAACAATCTCGTACGCGAGACACGTGAGTTAAGGAAAACGTATTTCGAGAGGAAAATCGAACGGCGCTGCCAGCTTTTTAATGGTTATTGTGCAAGATCGTCTCGTTTCTTCTTATCGTAGATCTATATTTCGTATTTCGGAATCATGCTCCGTTGTAACGAGGGTAAACTCGAAGGTAGCAGCGAGACGTTCGGGAGCAGCGGTAGCTGTTTCGCCTTGGCCCCGATTGGCGCAACCGCCAACTTGGCTTGCCCTCTTATCTCCACCCTTCCAATAACACCGTTCTTTGTCTCCGCCTTCAGGACGTCACCGGCTCGCCGGCCAATAGAACCTGGCACTCCGGTGCTCGACAGGGTCGCGCAAATCGCGCTAACAAGGGAAAAGCGGCGGTAACACGACCGGTTGCGGGCTAAAGCTATGTTGTGCACCGAGTATCGCACGGCCGGTGGATAGACCGGGGTCTCGAGTCGCGTGCTATCGACGAATCTCTTGGTTCGAAAATATCCTGTTGCCAGGAGGTGTAACAGCATCTCGACACCTCCTCGAGCAGTATCGAGTCCGCCGTGTTTCCGATCCCGAGGATATCCCCGCGACGGCGAAAGACACCGGGGGAGACACCGCCGGATATCGGGGATATAACACGAGACGAGCCATCCAGGTGGGTTGTCCTCGAAATCGAGACGACACGCGTATCGTCCGTCGAATTACCCGGATGCTTTAATTGCCTCCTTGGGCGAGGTTCGACGAGGTAGACAGAGTCTATCCGATCAGGAACCAGCGGTGGACAGCGCGATGAGGAGGACGAAGGAGGAGGAGGAGGAGGAGGAGGAGGAGGCGAGATGCCGAAGCAGATTGGGCAAAGGGTTGCAGCGCACTTCCGAGCTATCCTGTGCTCGCATCAGCAGCTCAGTCGTGTTCCTTCTACCTCTCTGTAAATAAGCGGTCATCGATGGATCGGCACCGGGCCTCGGCCCGGCCACCGCATCCTCGTGCCTCTCATCCTCCTCTTGTCTCCGTCCTCGGCGTGGCCTTTCTTTTTCACCTCCGACGTTCTCGCTTTCCTAATACTATCTCTCCTTCGTCTTCTATTTCTTCGTTTGCTCGTTGCTCCGTAGGTACGAGAACCCTCCGAGCATTCTTAATTGCACGCGCGTACACCACGGGCTACCTGGGATACGTCCGAGCTCCCTCCCCGTATCGGCTCCCTCTAAGCGGCGATAATTGCCGGCGAAACGACCGAAATTATAACACCCGAAGAGAGGCTCGATTTCGTCGATTGCCGAGGAATAATCCAGACAAATCTCTAGAAAACAATTCTCCATCGGTCTCTCGCTGGTACGAAGGTAGAAGGTAGTCCGACGCGAGGCACGGCTGTCGGATGGTAGCGTGGCCAACGGAAGGCTCGCGGAGGTTCGAACGGGTTATCTTTATTACAAAGCGATTCGGGAATTCGGCCGGGAAACAACCGGAACAAGCTCGGCGACAAAGCGAAACGAAGCCGTAAGTGGCGAAAGAGCGATGCTTCCGAAGCCCGTTTCTCACGTGGTCGCAGCTGTTCGTTTCTCGCATAAAGCGGGGCCGAAGGTGTACACGGGCGCGGTATCGGTTCTGAGAAAGGCTTATCAGCCGGTGGATATGTTAATGGCGGCCGTGTTTCCCCCTGCCCCCTCTTCTTTTCGAGATATATTACACCCTCGGAACCCGGAGGTGGTTGGTGGCGGTTGTAGGTGGTTGTAGGCGAGTAAGGTGCAGCCCTCTCCCGATCGGGAAAGCTTGCATGCACGCGCAATTAAGAACGCTCCGACGCGACGCTGCCTGCGACAATAAAAGGCTGCCAGTCGGACCGTATAGATCGAAGGTCTCGCTAACGAGCCGCGCTACCGTAATCGTTCGATATTTTCGGCAAGAATTGCGGGACCGAGAGAATAATTTCTTTTAGCGTGACGAGAATAATTACGAGGTAAAAGTACTTGCGCGGCGTGCAGCGAACGCGTGTAACCGCTCAGCCTCCGGTGAATCGTGGTACCGTCTCCGCGGACGAATTCTACACCCCGTGACTATCTGGCTAGATCGATCGCGACATTCCTGGAGTCGGTATCTTCGGTATTTTCACCTCGGTCGATCTATCGGGCCCCATCAGTGTCAAACCACTGTCCAAACATGTCCCCTGCGAGGTTCGCCGACGAGGGCCGAGGGCCGAGGGCGGTCGGCGGTCGGCGGTCGGCGTTCGGCGGGGAAGGGCGAGTGCCGTCAACCGTCAAGAAAAGATTCCAGGGCGCGTTCGAAGTCGAGTGGCGGGGAACACCGGCCGAGAGCGAGAGATCGCCGAACCGGGAGCAGAAGCGGGAGCAGAAGGCAGCGGGAGCGGGAGCGGGAGCAGGACCGAGAGCGGGAGCACGAGCACGAGGAAGCCGAGCTCTCGCGCGGCGTAGGAGCCGATGAGAAGGTTGCGACTTGAGCTCTCACTTAGCAGCCGCAGTGTCACGATCGGGACGGCTGCATTAGCATATCTCCACGATGCAGCGTGTAGAGCAGAGGGAAAAAGACCGAGGGGCTGCCGGCGGAAGAGCGACGAGGAGGGCGGAGGCGTGGCGAGACAAAGAGCAGCCGGGGCGACAGAAAGAGAAAAGCAAAGTGTTCATGGATGCATCGGTACGAGTGGCATGCATCTCTGGCATGGGTCGTGGCCCCGTGAAAAGAGGGCGCACACTACCATAATACGACTCTGCTCCGAGGCAGAAGACGACGCGGAGGAACGAGCAGAAGAAGAAGAAGAAGAAGCAGCAACAGCAGCGACAGGAGGAGAAGAAGGAGAAGAAGAAGAAGAAGAGGAGGTGGAAGAAGAAGAAGAAGAAGAGGAGGTGGAAGAAGAAGAAGAAGAAGAAGAAGAAGAGGAGCAGCAACACCGGAGAGGTCTCACTCAGACCTCACCAGCTCTGCCTTAGCCTGCCCGTTTGCCTGCCTGTTACCTGTACGTCGCGTGTTTGCCTACTCGCGTCACGATCAGGATCCTATTTGCATAGCGCCGATGAAGCTGCTACCGTTGGGCTCGTTTTCCTGCCACCGGTGTACACCACTCGGCTTCTGATCGCTACGCGCCCGGATGATGGCCGCAGGAAGCAGCCGAGTTCGTGCCACTGGCGCAGAACGGGCCCCGGGCCCCGGGCCCGTACCCTGCATTTCTGCGGGTACCAGGATCGACGGGGACCTTCGATGGAAGAAGCGAAATCGTTGTCTCGGATCGATGGGCGATGTTGGAAGTTGTCGGGACCGTCGTTACCACGTTGGATCTCTAAACGACCACGGCCAAATTCCTTTCGCGCAAGGAATGTCTCGCAACGAAGTACATATGCGCGAGTGCAAGAAGTCCAAGTCCGCTTAGTTTCGCTCGAAGGTTCATCGGAGGGTACACTCGGGTAGTCGCTCGAGAGACCGTGGAGAAGCGGTCGAAGAATGCGCTTGAGTGACGCGCATAGCGCGATGTAGTACACATTGCCCACAATTTACCGAACGTCGTTCGTTCATGTCCCGATTCAATTAAACGTCGATGCAATCGATCAATTCAATTCGTCCCGTTACACTTAACTCTTCAAGATTCAGCGGGCATCGCGCAGGCACACCTCATTAAAACGCAAATCTAGCCGATCGATACGATATCTGCGATCTGCCTTTATTCCGGACCTGCTCTCCGCGTCGTTCTCTTGGTCGGTCGGTGGGGGCGAAGGGAAGGGAGAGAGCGAGCGAGCGAGCGAGCGAATGTCTGAGTGTGCGAGAGAAAGAATGGGAGAGAGAGAGAGAGAAAGAGAGAGAGAGAGGAGCGAGGAGAGGAGACGAAGGGAGAATCTTGTACAGACCGTCCACGTTCGTCCATCCCTTCCGAGAAGTTCAGATCACGTCGTGGAGCACATTATTCATGCAAAGCTCTTACTACGTCCACCTTCGTCTCTATCTGCGTATCAACACGCATGCCGGCTATACGTGGCCGTCATACGTGTAGTGACGGCGATGCGTTGCGTCGCGTCGCGTCGCGTCGCGCTGCCTCCGATCTATGACCAGGAATCCTCTGTTCCACGTCATTCACGGAGCAGGATCATTCATGCTGTTTATCGGAAACGTTGCTGCAAATTTCTTCAGAATTAGCCACTTTTGTCGATTAGAAGTTCCGTCGGAGCAAGGGATCGTGAGCCAATTGTTTCTTCATGCTCGAGTACCGAGATCCGACGAGCACTCGATCGAACGACGGGAAGATTCGCCGATCACCTAGGATCGGAGATCTCGGGAGCACCGAAAAGAGCAGGAATCGTGATCGTTCTCGAAAGGAATTGTCGCGTCTTCCGCAATTAATCGCGTTCGAATCGCGTCGCCAACGCGAGAAATTATAAATAGCAGCGTGACTCAGTGGTGGGTGACCCACGCCGGATTGAACGTGTCACGCGGGTTACATCATGCTCGCACGGTGAACCGATCGATCTATGGGTTAAGTCGATCCACGTCCACGCAAAGCGGACGTCGATCGGATCGATTAACAATGGACTTAATCGCCCCGAATATTAATTCGGGAAATTAAGCGAGTCGAGCGAGTTGCTAACGACAATTGGGAAAGAATAAACTTATTTGATCAATGGAGACGAAGAGTATGGACACGGAGACGCGCAAGATTATTTTACGGAACGACAAACAGATTTTCTGATTGTCCGAAACCGAGACGGTTGATTCGAGGTTTTTCCAGTGGATCGCGATATCGCGATATCGCGAGCCATCGAGTGTATCGAGGACGTCGATGGACCGTCATTAAACCCATTTCGCTGGTAGCGAACCAGTGTCCCGGTCATTGTCTATTACGAGCCACGAATAAATAGATAAACAAATGATCCCCATAAATTTCCATACGATTGTCCTACGTCGAAAGCATTCTGGTACGGGGAACGATCTCTCCGATCAGCGGCCGGGACGCAGCTGTTTCTTCTTTTATCGGGCGACAGGAACAGGATCCGTGCAGGTCGTTTCGCTTGCTAGCAGGACCTTCGAGAGACGTTATCGGTACTCGCCATCTGTCACCGACTTGGTTTTCACTGCTTTTGCTGGCGATTTTGTTCCTGGTGCCGGCGAAAACCAGAAATCCGAACCCAAACCCGAATCCAACAACGGCTCCAGAACCTAACTCGATCCCGCGCCGCGGAAACATCGCGTGCTTCGCGCTACGATTTCTCGAGGCGATCGAGAGATATCCCGTAGGATCATCCTTCGACTAATCCAATGAAATTTCAAAAGACGCGACGGAAGAGGCTGTCTATCGTTTGCGCTGCTTCGGTGGCGTTATCGTTGTTCAATCGTGAATTGATTCCAAGTTGCCAGCATCTTCGCCAAGTATCAATGTAACTGTTCGTTCGATAACTTCCTCGTTGGAACGAAGCAAATCGGCAAAACAAGATCCTTCCATCTACCTTATTACGTATAGGTGGAACGCGCGGAGTCTGTGTCGAAGCTCGAAATTCCCGCGATGCATCGAAGCGACGAAGACGATTCTCTGGTCGAGTTCCTGAAAAGTTTGCAATATCTCGAAGGAACGGGATACGAGTGCGTCGGAAGGGGCCGGGCTCGGCGACGTTTTCTTCCTTCCTGAATACGTGAATTCGGAATTTGAATCGCGAGAAGGAGGGTGGCGGCCGGAGATAATTCCTGAACGCGTGTACGCAGCACGAGCCCGTGTACCTCGCGCATTGAATATGCAGGGAACAGGATATGGTTTCTGCATGTATGCGTCGACGATTAAGCCTTAAAAGATGGGGCAGTCATTAAGAGATACCAGTCGTTGACACCGCGGAGACACTCGCGCCGATAAGCGTTCTCCTTTTTCTCTCGCGCTCACGCCTCCCGGCTCTCACCTCCCTCACCTCCCGACTCGCCCATTGCCCATTGCCCATTGGTCTTCGGGCTTCGGGCTTTCGGCTTCAACCCTTTGCGGCACCCAACTGACTTTTTCGCCCATTTACCACAGCGGCCAATTTAAATCGACGACGGGAGCGCCGGACTTGTCCGGGTAATTATGGCGACGACTCGCGGACCGATGGACCGTTCCAATTTCACACGCAATATTTCCGTTCGCAGTCTTTCGGATTATTTATTATTCCCGTCAATTAATTCGCAGATATCTGAATATCGATCCGCCCATTTCTATAGCACCGGACAGTTTAGCCTCGAAATATTATCCCGTCGGTGGAGCAGCTTTCCTCGAACACCTCGCCGCGAATCAATTTAAATAATTTAGCGCAGGGAAATGCTCTTAACCAGCGCGGCACCACCTGCTCGAATTCCTCAACCGCAGAAGACAAACGAGCCTAGAACAAATACCGAGCGGTAAATTATTCATAATTCTCTCGCGAGAGAACGGCGAGGCGCGACCGATACGATCTCCGTTCCGGTGATTTCAATGCCCGGCGAGAGCGGCGTCGAGCAGCCCGGAGCTTGTGTGGCGCCGAAACTGTGTCCGTTTCCTCCGATTTTTAATTAGCCGAGGCCGAAGGAACAGAAAGAGAGAGAGAGAGAGAGAGGCTGCAGAAGGAAGCGATCGGCATGGTCCGGCGAACAAGTTATTGTTAAACAAACAAACAGGTTCCCGGCGTTCGGGCATCGAGGCGGGATAAACCTATTCAGTGGAGGCAACAAAGCCCGAGGGAGAGGCTCCGGGGGACCCCTCTGACGAGAAATAAAACAAATCCAGGCAATTATATTCACAAAATATTCCGGGACGAGCTACGGCGATACCATCAATCTCCCTTTCTTCATTCTTTTCGATACAATCAACGAAAATGGATCTGGATCGAGTCTCATTGTGGCACCGGAGAGGATACTACACGATGTATAACCGAAAGATCTCGCCGGCGAGGACCGGGCACAGCCGAAGGGAACAGAGACGAAAAAAAGAGTCGCGAGAGAGAGAGAGAGAGAGGGAGGGAGAGAGGGAGAGGAAGGGAGAAACAAGAGAGGAGAGACGGGAGAAGATGGCCAGACCGCTTCTCGTCTAGCTGTAGATCTAATCTCTCGTTCCCGCGCTGCGTGCCTAATTAAAGATCGATATCTCTCGATATTATTGCACCCCCTTCCTCTGCCACCTTCCAGCCACCCCATCGCTTTGCCAACCACCCTTCCCTACCCCTTTCCTCCTCCTCCTCATCGACTCCTCCCTCATCCCTCCACCGACGCCGTGCCGCTCCGTGCCGCGCCGCACCGCCACGTAGCAGGTTATTAAATTCTCCTATCTCGAGGATCTGAACTGGCCGGTCCTACCCGACCGTATCTGATCCGGTCAATCTTTAGTCTCGTTACCTTTCGGCCCTCCGTTCGGCCAGGATCCAGTCGATTCGACTCTTTACAAATTTCCTCTGGGACCCCGCTATGAGAAACGGCCCGCGCGCGGGACGCCGTAATCCGCCGGATGCCAGGGGATACGAGGAGTCGTTGGTGACGTAGTCGCAGACTTCCTCGGAGCCTGGGCGATTCGCATTAAAAAATGCTTCGACGATCTATGCCAGTTCTAAATTATAGATTCAACGAAGCGAGAATATATTTACTCGACGATTTTGTACTAGATTGCTTGTTTGTTCCTAGCCGTGTAATCCGTTATTCCAGGTGGTCCATCCGTGTAAAAGTCGGATGGAGAGAACTAGAAGGAATTATTACGATTCCATCGTGTTCCGTTCCTTGTTCTCATTTCGGTACAGGCAATTAAGGTTACAGCAAAAGCTTTAGGCTATTGGCATGTTTGCGATGAACGATAAGATGATTGGCTCCTGTATAGAACCCATCATTCATCTGCTTAGACTCGGAAGACCAACTGTTCCCATCCACGTTCTATCGCCATGGGATCTTTCCTAATCGTTTTTGTCCGGATACCATAAAAAAGCACGATTTTTCTCGGGTTTCCAAACAATTTCACTCTTGAACCATTCCTATGAGAATACTTGTAATCTGCAATTGAAAAATCAACGCGCAACCTTTGTGAACGGGGACTAGAAAGCGTCTAAATACGTGTACGCGAAGCGTAGAGGAACGAGTCGAAGCAATCGAAATAAAATTTAATGCTTCAATTGAGCGGTGTCGATCTCTAATTAGAACGAGCCTCCGAAAAAACTGTCCACCAACGCAAAAGATCTCTTAATGCGTCACGGTGTGGACCGACTACACCGGCGAGTCGGACGTCGATGAAGAAACATCTTCGCGTCGATCAGCGAATCGATCGGGTAGCGCTGTGAACGGGGCTTAAACATTGAGACGTGACCAATGCTCGTTGCCACGAAGTTAATGCCACATCGGACAATTATCGCTCGGCAGGACCTCGGCGTGCATATATTAAGTCCGACTCTGTTTCTCTCCTTCTCCTCCTCCTTCTTCTGCCTCCGCGTCTCCTTCTGCCTATCCTCGATGGCGCTCCAACTTTTGTGTCGTACACGTGCGAGGGATCGACGAGGACGATGAGGAGGACGATGAGGAGGACGATGAGGAGGACAACGAAGACGAAGACGACGGTGAACCGACACACCAAGATTTCGTATCTGACCAGGACACTTCTCGCCTACCTTCTGGACGACGTTTTAAGATCGATATCGAACCGCTCTGGAAGTCGACCGAATGAATAATTATCAATGGGAGGACCCGGTGTATCTCGCCACCTTGCCCCCGCCTCCCCCTCTTTTCCCTCCGACTCCGCCGCCTCCTCCGCCACCTCCTCCGCCACCGTCCCGGCCCCTCCCTTTCCCAGAAACTCCTCTTTTTCGATTTGACTTTCTCGTCGACGAGGCGCTCGCCTTGCGCCGCCGCGATCGCCTAGCTCGTGAAAACGGATTCCAGGACAGAACCCCTATTAGCAGCAAGTAGCGACCTACAAGATTCTTCAGATCTTGACAGCGTTTTCTGGTGGACCGATCAACGGTCGACGTCTCCGAGAAACCAATTCTAGACTCGTCGGATATGTGATCTTTCCGTCGCACATTTGAGAACATATTTTACAGATCGTCTCTAGATCCACCATAGTTGTTTAACCCGTTAGCGGGGATTAGCGGAACAGCTATCGAAAGTTTAAGCAACTTTTCCATTAATGGGTGGTCGTGCAGCCGCAACGAAACGTTCGCAAAATATCGTTTTACAAGACGCTACTGAAAAATACCGGAATGCCGTCGTAAGGGGTTGTTTACGGTCACGTCTGAGAACAATCCAACCGTGTCTCGAACTCTCACGTACCGGTATACGTCCTCTTAAATAAGCGGCCCCTTATATCTCGGTAGAACCAGTCTATACATCTAGTTCCCGGTAAAATGTATTAGCAGCAGCCGTTGTACACAAACCGTAAACACCGGGAAAGCGACAGAAAAACACGGAGGCGCGTAAATGCCCGTTGAAGTACGGTATAAAGATCCTTGTTGCGGGAGCAGAGAAACTCCTTGAAAATATAATAAAGATCGTCTCTACGTCTGTCGGTTCTTTAGCAGAGTTTTCTTCGTTATCGTATTCGAAGCGCGTCAGTTTTTAAAAAGTAATTTGTCGAAAAAGGGAAAAGGGGAAAAGGGTTGAAACATTTCTCGATATTTACGTCGATGGCTCCCCAGCCGGGGACGAAAATTGTTTATTAACACCTCCCGGTGCCAGCAAGAATTTTCAGCATCGTAGGGAGGCCGTTCGGCATCCACCCCCGCCCCGGTAAACCTTCCGCAAGCTAATCGGTCGGCTTCGAAAACACCGGGGCGTAAATCCACGAACGCGAAGAGCATCGGTTCGGAGGCGTTTACGAGGGGTCGTCGGGTGCGTGGCTCGTTAAAATTATATTCCTGTTGCTGGTTGCATTATGCATGCAGATGCACCGTCCCAGGAACCGGCACGTACGTCCGTTTGCCACCGGCGGTGTAAACCAGCGAAGACGGACGGGGTTGGAAGTTGCCACTTTGCTGTTTAGGGGGTGGCGCCGAGCGACGCCGCTGGAATCGCTCAATTCCGATAATATTGGGTGTGCTGCCGCTGCCGCTGCCGTTGCCGTTGTCGGTGGTGGTGGTGCTGCTGCTCGCAGTCAGAAAAGGGGCGAGAAAGCCGTAAATCGCTGCGCGCAGGGAGATACGTGAAAATGGATTTTTATCGGACGACCGAGGAAGTCGACACCGGCTGGCGGCGAGAGTGGAAGTTAATTTTGCGCCGTTTATCGATTTCCCTCAGATTCCGACGTATTTCATTTTATTTTCATTTTATTTTCGCGAAATATTTACAGGTACGTATTCGAGATACGTGCTCGTTTTACTTTTAGCGTCTACTTTGAAGTTGCTTCAACAATTGTTTAAATCGCTCGCTGCATCCCCTCGCTGATTGTTCCCTGGGCGTTTTAAATAACTAAACGCGCTCCAGACGCTTCACGCGCACGAGTCGTGTAAAAGAAGCGCGTCTCTCATCGACAAATTACTCGAGTCCGCCTTTTTCACGCGACCATCCCCGAGAGCTTATCGGGGCGACGGGAAAATCGGGTTAAGCGTCACGCTCGGATAAGAAAGGGAGAGGGTTGCTCAGGGCCTTATTAAGAAAAACGGCTCGGCTCCGAGAAGAAGCAACACCGGGGCCGGGAGAAAACAGAAAGCGGACACGGCGCGGCGTTATCTCCGCGCAACCCATTCCGGCGACCTTATCTACCGTAAAAACTTCGACTTTAACCACCGGGGATCATAATCGAGCTTATCTCTGTCCCCGCTCCACCCCCTCTCGGTCTACCTCACCCACTGCTCCCCGACGCTCACTCTCTCTCTCTCTCTCTCTCCCTCTGTCTCCTCTCTCTTTCTCTTTGCTTTCTCTCTCTTTTTCTGTCGGGACCGCCTCGCCGGTGCACCAAAGGCTATCTTCCCCTTTTGCTCATCTATCGCCCCCTGACGTGCTATCGCGGATTTTATCGCGAAACTCTGAACCGACCCGGATAGACGGAGATCGCGAGAAAGAAAGGAGCTGCGGATACGGTGGATTGGCGGGGAGGCACGGGGATTTTATTGTGCGCCGCCGGGGCGAGTCGTGAAAGGTGCACCGCACGAAAAATTCCGCGATTGTTCGGCTAGAAACAACTTTTTGGCGGCCCCGATATTTTTATTTTAATTAACAAATAATTATATTGGAAAAGCAGTACCGTTAGCTATCTGGTAATCGTCAGCCATCGAAATTGATAATAGGAAACGCAGAAAACTCGATGAAAAGTTCGTGGAACTCCCGACACGGGAAAACTGTGATTAGAAAGGGGTGGATCCATATTACAGACGGAGAGGAAAGTCGTAAACGTAATCGTGCTTTGCCAGGCGCCATTACTAAACCACCCTCGCACTCGTGCACCTGCACCGTGCCCTCGAGAGCCGCTTCAAATATTTTTCCTCCACACAGGCGCTACATCAATAGTCTGCGAATCCATATCGATCACCGAATCCAAGGAGATTAATTTTGCCTCGACGAAAGTCGTCTCCCATCGACTATCTTCGAGGCGAGCCGCGCCGCTACTCGCAACGAGGGAGTAATCCATGGGCGAACAATTAACGAGACGGCGCGGTGCGGTGGAGTGAAGTCACCCCCATCGACTCTCCATTAAACTGACGGATGGTCCCCGATTAGGCTTCTCCGGATAAACGGAGGAGGCGTAGCGCAAAAGGAAGTGCAAAAGGAAACGCAGAAGAGCGATCCCGACTACGAAAACGAGACAACGGGACACGACGGTGAACAAAACGAAAGAAACGAAAAAGAAGAAAGAGAAGAAAGAGAAGAAAGAGAAGAAAAGGAAGCAGACGGGGACGACCTTAAGGAGAAAGAAGGAAGGGAAGAACAGGAGGAGGATCATCGAAGAGGGACAAAGACGGATGGCGCCTAAAACATAAAGCTAGAGCTGGAGCATAGAGCTTGGAGCTTGGAGCTTAGCCCAGAACATAAAGCATGAAGTGTAAAGCATAAAGTTTGAAACATGAAGCATGAGGCAATAATTAGGGACGGGACTATCGTTCGCCTATCGGAAATCATTATTTTGGTTCTATCGAGCCGAGGTTGATGGCGAAGCATACGCGGAGGAGGACGAGTGTCGTGGGCTGTGGGGGATGACGGCGGGACCGAAGAGGGGTTTGGGGAGGACGGAGAGTGGGGAGTATAAGTAAGTATAAGTGACTTTGCCACACGGTCCTCAGATAATGCCAAGGGCCACCTTCCAGGAATTAGTATTTATTGTGACGCGATTCAGATAGCGGTCACGGTACGCCCCTGCTTGGCCGGGGCCTGTGCCGTGGCCATCGCCATCGCGGTCGCGGGGCCGGGGCCGGGCCGGGGCCAGGGACGGGGCCGCTGCCGCTGCCGCCGCGTACCTGGGCTCCCCAGTCCCACGAATTATGGTTTTCAATATGATGACGGTTTCGTATCTGCCGACCTCGCTCGCTTCGGCTCTCTCTTCGTCTTCGTCTTCATCTTCGTCTCCCACCGCCGTAAGTCCGCCTTTCCCTTCGGCAGCCTTCGAGATATGCCCTCGTCCGCGGGCTCGTAAACCGTCTAAAAGGCTTCGACGATTTTTACCTCGGCCAGCCTCGCGTGCAACAAAGATAGCCGCCGCTTTCTTTCCTCCAAATAGAGGCTACCTTTCACCCTTTTTCCCACCCTGTTTCCGCGATTCTCCAACACCCCGCAGCCACGCGGGTCACGCTTCAACCCTTCGTTCGCCAACTTTTCGAAACGCATTTTTCGAGCAACTACTTTCTAATCGTGTTTCTAACGCGTCTTTGCGTTTCTCCCACCCCTCTCCCAAAATGGAAAATTATTTCAGAAGGTGTTACGTATTTTACGTTTCGAACAATTATTTTGCAGGATCGATCAACGATGAAGTCCCCGATCCAAAAGAGAAACGCTTCGATCCTCGGTGGGTACGGGAGAGCGCGTCTCCCGACCAACCGGAGGTTCTAGGGATCAAGATAAAATTCTTTTCCCCGGAGCTCCGGGCTCTCCGACATTTCTCGGTCTTATCCGACGACGACGAGACAAAAAGAACCGGGAACCGCGAGGATAGAGAAGGAGCGAGTAGGATAGGGAACGTCGCAAACAGAAATCGGGATTCACGGGGCGGCCTGTCGCGATAAACTGTTATCAATCTGATGGAAAACGAGAGTGCGAGACGGGGCGAGGCGGGGCGAGGCGAGGCGAGGCGAGGTTAGGCGAAGCGAAACGATGCGAGACGAGGCGAGGCGAGGCGAGGCGAGAGAGGTCGCATGCGTCCAACAAAGAAAATCGTCCTGGTTTCGTGGAATTCCATGGGATACCGTGAAGCATCCGCGGCGGAGGTAGCAATTGCCGACCGATTACGGTATCTCCCGGCCGAGGGAAATAAAATTTCATTCCCCGACGGGATGCATTATCGTCGGGAAGTCTTGATGGAAGAACTTCTCTCGGCGAGAATGATTCATCGGCCGACTATTCCTTCGGCGTTCTAACGCGTCTCTCTAACTCGTCCCGCGACTCTGCGCCCGCTATACGTGTAGCACGTCAGACCTTCGCGGGAAAATGATTATTATTATATGTACCTATTATTATAAATGCACGGCACGGTCTGCTCCCCTCAAGGTATTTTCTCCGTCCACCGCGACCGACCAGATTCTGTTGTCGAGGCGAGCCACACGCAGGCGGTCGCGAGATATCGCGCCGATTTATCGCTCTATTTTTCCGAGACCGACCTTCGATCATCGGTATGTCCCGTATCGCGATTCGCTGCATCTTCGAGGCGGAATCGGACACTTCGTCTTGCCGAATCTCAATTTTAATTCCACATTTTTCTCCAAGAGTTCTAGAATTGTCCATTCGTTCTAGAATTCTCTGTATCGTTTGAGAAACTTATCTTTTCTCTTTTTATCGAAATAGCCCGCGGAGGACTCGCGTTTCCATTCGACGGACTTGTTTCGAGGGAGGATCGAATGGAATCGATCAAATTATTATTTAGCTCGATCACCGTTTCGCGTA
This sequence comes from Augochlora pura, assembly GCF_028453695.1. Lineage (NCBI taxonomy): Eukaryota > Metazoa > Arthropoda > Insecta > Hymenoptera > Halictidae > Augochlora > Augochlora pura. The sequence goes on from NC_135780.1 coordinate 14,085,090, forward strand.
ATTCGCGGCCGCTTCGTCTCGCATGAAAGGTTGCGCAACGCCAGATGACACAACGCTGACAACAACGTAATCTTGGTTGCGAACTGATCCGAAGAGTCCCGGTTCCGATATTCAACTCGCAGATATGCCGTTAACTTAGCATAAACAGTCAGCAACCGACCGATAAAATTATTTACTCGTCTATTAGCGTTCCTTCTTCTCTTATATTTTATCGTTCGCTCGATTTCGCTGAGTAATCGAAACGAAAAAGTTGTTTGTTCTCTCGCGTTGCGGCCTCGTCCGGATCAGCGCAACAACAATCGATCCGCAGGTTTCCCGTTCCATCGAGTATTCGCTTTTCCCCTCGATCGTCGTTTAGCCGAATAAACGCTTTGATTTTGTCAGATTGATCTTTGTCCAACAGAAGCTACGTTCCCCTCTTCTCGCGGTCGATTGTCGGGTGATCGGACGGAGCGGGCGGAGCGGGGTTTCTTTCGCGGCGGGAAAAGGTGAAAGAAACAGAGAACGAGCAAATAATGAGATAAAGTGTTAATACTTTTGAGGGGAACGGTTACAACTTCCGCGTACAGTGGTATTAACTCCGACGTCCGGCGTCCCGTCGCCATAGCGGGAGACCACCGGCCGAAATAATCCGCGAGAAGCCGGCGAGTCACGCGAAATTCTTATCCGTCGATTAGAAAACTTTTTCCGCCGCGTCTAATCGCCGACTTTATCTTGCCACGCGGCGAGACCGTTTCCTCTTTCCTCGGTCGGTATAGAAAGAGAGGACGAGAGAGAGGGAGAGAGAGAGAGAGAGAGAGGAGAGAGCGCCGGCAGTCGACGAATCGAGGAAAGACGAGCGTCTGGACGCCGATAAGAGAACGCGTTGATATCCAAACACAATGGTTCCGTTGTGGCAAAATTTTGAATAAACTCGCAAATGATCTCAAACGATCTAGAAAAAGACCAGCCGTTGCGAGGAATCGTCGCGTCGGCTGAGAAACTTCCTCGAATCCCATGAGAGGATGCGTTCCGCAGCCAACGGGGCAGCCTGTCACGAAACCACGGCCAATAAACACAATTTTTCGAAACTCTGAACCCCATATCCCAAACTTTTATAAACTATCTAATCGAAGTCCTGCCACGGGTACACCCATTGTCCGGAGATGGAAGAATCTTTGGAAAGTTTCGAACGGCACATACGCAGAGAGAGAGAGAGAGAGAGAGAGAGAGAGAGAGAGAGAGAGAGAGAGAGAGAGAGAAGAGTCGAAGAGTCGAAGAAGAAGCCGTGAGAGGCTCGCAGGGAATTCGCGACGTCGTAGAAACACAGCGAGACCTGGGGTGTGGGAGGGTAGCGTCTTGAGGGGTTCAAGTGTACGTAGGGCGAGAGCCTGGCCGGCTCGTTATCAGTCCGGGAGGTGTTATCAGCTGGATGCAGCTCCCTTCCAGGCCCCCAACCCCTTTGGCAACTCGGCGGAAGGAGAGACTGAGAGAGGGACGGAGCGGGTCGGAGAGAGGGAGTGCGAGGTAAAGGGGCGTCGGGGCGGGGAGCGCGTGGGGCGGCGTTCGAAGGTGCACGCTATCTTCCACCCCTGGAGAGATGGCTATAGAGTGCATCTAGCGATAACGAGGCAAGTTAAACAATATCGAGCTATATGAGGGCCACGACTCCCGACCGAAGATTAACCGCGTCTCTGGCAAGAAGATACTTTGGTATCTGCGAAGAATCGGCTCTCCCCCAGGTCTTGGACGTATTTCGAGGAAGCTGCCGGTTGGTTGGCCGTCGGCGAGCAGCCAGTCGGCGAAGCACTCGGCGAGGCAGTCGGCGAAGCAGTCGGCAGGGGAAACGCGCCCCCGTGATTAAGGAGTATCGGTACTTCGGGGAGAAATTCGATGAAACTTGCTCTCTAACCGTCGCGTCGGGACGCCGCGCGTTCCGGAGACTGCTCCTCTTTCTTCGAGAATCCAACCCCCGCGGAGATGGACGGCCGGGTGACCCGTTCCCGATCAGTCCCCGTTCGCCGCGACCTAGATCGGCTTTCGAATCGATCGAGAATTCTCTCTCTCGAGGGACGGAACTGCCGACGTTTTTGACGACGGAGACGGAACTTTGAAACTTTTAAGACTCGTCTGCATTCTATACTTTTCCAAGCTCTCCCGACCGAATGGACCGGAGTCGGTGGTCTCCACGATCTTCCGTTCCGACGAGATGTCTGAAATGTTGGTCGACCCGAAATTAAACGACTAATAATAACTGGGCGTGCTCTCTCTGTTATGCCTTCTATTATACTGGAAGAGCCGTTCAAGCCGCTGCGAGTATTCGAAACTCAGGATTAGGACGTTGATCTCGATTCGATAAACTGTAAATTAATAGGAAATTGCGTGTTCCACTATTAAGTAGTCGGACGGAATATTTTATTGATTCGATGGATCCGTGGACCCGTGGAGAGCTACCAAAGTGGTACGAGCCGCCTCGGTTCTTCTCTCGCGTCGATATCTCGATCGATCTTCCGGCGCAGAAGGGGGTAGGGAGGGAAGCAAGACGTCGGAATGGTCCGTCGATCGAATCTGGAACCGGCCGGGGAAGGGACAGGACCCGCGATCCACGGTCCAAATATTGGGACACCGGATCTCTTTCGTGGGGATCCAACCTCCGCGAACACGAGGACGGAGACGACGGGCACAGGCGAGATCGAGCGGGACGAAACGCGAAGAAGAGAAGGGCGGCCGAGAGAGGAAAGCCGGACAAAGAGGCGCAGAGAAAAAGAGGACAGTTGTTCGAAGCTTGATATGGAGAAAGAGAGCGAGAGAAAGGGAGAGAGAGAGAAAGGAAGAGGAAGGGAGAGAGAGAGAGAGGGTTTACACTTTGGTGTACGTTGGCCGGCTTACATACGAAACAGACGTGTCCCTCCTCCTCCAGCTCCTTCTCCATCTTCTCCTCTTCGTTGCTCTCTCTCCTGCTCCTCCTCCCTCTTGAACCTATCTCTCTTCTTCCACCGTACCCGGTGAGATAGCTCTCGAACCAGGGTACCCAGGTTGCGCCGATATAGGGGCCGAGACTTTACGAGACGGTGGTCGTGGACGAGTGATTGATGAGCGGCCAAGCTAATGAGGAGCTGAGCTGCAGGACGGGGATCACGATAAAGAGGTCCCACCACCGTATAGACCTTCTCGCGAGGCATACGTAGCTGCAACACCTCCTTCTTTCTTCTCCTCCTCCCGTTGCTCTCCGTCTTCGTCCTCGTCTTCGCCTTCGCCTTCGCCTTCGCCTTCCTCTTCCACTACCACCATCGTCGTTTCGCTTTAGCAGTATCTCTCTTCTTCCACTTTTCTCTTCTTCGCATTTTAACGGTCGAGCTCTCCCTTTCTTCGTCTCTTCGTCTCTTCGTCGACGCTCGCCGCTCTGCTTCGCGCAGTTCTTACAAATCTCTGGGTTCTTCGGTCTTCGAACTTCTGCTCTTCTTCTCCGCTTCTCCGCTTCTTCGCGGTTCTCCCCTGATAAAGACAATTTTGCTCTCCTGCCGGTTGCCGATAACGGGCTTCCGAGCCGCCCGAACAATTGCAACACCTGTCATCTCGCGCTAGGCCACCGGACACAGGTCAGAGGCGAGAACGAAACCGCGTCGCCGATCGAAAAGAGAAAAGCGGCGACGCTAAAATTGCGAGACATCGCGATCGCTTGGTTGGTCGTGATCGCGGCCGATTTAAGCGGTCGTTAAAAGCATTTGCCTACCTTATCTTGTTTTCTATTTACAGGATTATGCTCGTAATTCGAAGCGGAAGCGAGGCGGAAGCGAGCCGGTGCGGGATCGCGGCGGGTGTAGGCGGGGGTGTGGGCGGTGGTAGGCGGGTAGGTGGGAGAGGGGCGAACAGTCGCGCGGTTGAAGAAGGAGGAAAAGGGGGTTGCCGGAGCCGGTGAAGGAGGAGGTTTATAATAAAGCCTGCAGGGTCCAAGATACGTGGCTGGCAGCCGTTATCAAACGGGTCCAGCGTTCGAGTCTCTCCGCAAAAGCCCTCTCCCCTCTGGAATCTCGTGGTAACCTAGCTCTGGCGTGTTCGTTCAGAGTTCGGAGGCGCGAGAGGATCTCTCGAGCCGCGCCGCGCCGCGCCGCGGGAACCACCGTTTCGCGGCACTTCGTTCGCAGGATTCGATTCACCTTTCGCTCCGATTCTCCTCGGAATCTGCTTCCGTTTCAGCCCTTGTTCGGCCGCGTAAACCGAATCGATGCGATTCCAGCAATAGCAGCGTCGCGGACGCTCGCCTCCTCTTGTCTTTCGAGCGACAATTAACTTCCTTCCTCGTCTACGAGACCTTTCGATTCTATTCTCGAGGGAGGTTTGATTTTCTGTTGTTTTAAGAGATAAGTTGAATAGTTTGTGACTCCAACACCCTCTAGCGTTTTAACAATCTTTGGAAATTCTTGCGCGCTTCGACGCTCTAGGGATGGCGGCGTGTTCTTCGAATTGCCAAGATCTTTGGTAATGCCGGCAGTGTCGGTGTCGGTGCTTCCGGTTTGTCTCCGAAAAACACCCCTGGGAATACTGGAATTTCTTTTCTCCTCTCGAGGATCTTTCGGATCACTCCTGGCAACTGTTCGTAAAATCCGTCTCCCGAATTGTTAGCCGAGCATCCTCCGTCCTTGCCGAGGATCCACGAACGCCCCCAAATCGAACCACCACGATTTCTCGGTCCGAGATGGCCGATATGGATCCCAGCTGACGATAATCGCGGCTGATTTCGCGTGTGCCGCATGAAAATTCCCGGCGGTCGGTGTAGAAAAACGAAGACGAATGCGGATCGTGGCGAAACAATGCTCGCTTTGTGCCCTCGGAATGCGCGGCTCGGTAGTGGAAGGTGGTGGTGGGCGAGCAGTAAAGTGGCCGCGAGTCAAAAGGATCGTAATCGGCCGGCGCGAAAAAGTGGCTGCGAGTAAAAAGAATAATAATTTGTCGTTGGAAAGGCGAAGGCCCGCTCTGCACCGCGCCGCGCCGCGCCGCGCCGAGACGAGACGAGCCGAGCCGAGCCGAGCCGAGCCGGCTGGGTTTTCTAGAGGCGAGGAATGGCAGTTGGGGAGCGTGGCGTGATAACCCTTTCGTTATCGGGGGTTGAATAGGGGGCGGTCGGGAGCTTAGCAGCGGACCAGGCGATCCCAGACCTTGATAACGCTCCGATGTCTGATAACTCACACTCTACATTATAATGCACAGCACCCAGAGCAGGCTCGCAGGCTTCCGTTGTTGCTGTTACTGCTGCTGGTGCTGGTGCCGGTGCCGGTGTCGGCGCTGTTGTTGTCGGTGGTGGTGGTGGTGGTGCTTCTGCTGTCGCTGCCGTTGCCGCTGCCCCTGTCGCGCCGATAGCTTTCGCGGCAGGGATGAATGGGCTGGACTTTACTGGGTGATTAGAAAGTATGCAGGAACGTTTGTTTCTTCTCCGATGGATGCCGTGACTGGGGAATGCGCGACCAAGCGGCCGCTCGGAGAAATAAAAGCCTGACCACCCGGCCTGTTTTTCCCCAGCGAGGCTGAATATTAATAGCGATGGAATCGCAGGACCATTTCGGCCGTGTTCATCGGCCGCTGTTTTCGTCCACACGATCACGGAAATCTGGTTCAATTTGCCGAGATTTATGGCTGTTCCGGGCACATGTTTGACAACCAGGCAAAAGCCAACGCGTGCTGGAAAATGATCTCTGCGCGATCATTATCCTGATGCATTATCGTCGGATTAAATGTAGAAATTCTTGCGCGAGAAATTGCGAAATAGGTTCTTGAAAAAATGGTTAATTCTAGAGACCTGATCCAAGAAGAAATCTCGGATTCGGTTTGCGATTCATTCTGTGGTTTTAGCGTCGAAGTTGCGCAGATTGGATTTTGGCGAACCGAAAGGTTTGTCGGCCGCGAAGCGAAGCGGTGCGGTGCGGTGCGGAGGCAGAGTACGGCTCGGCCAACCGTACAAGATTGTAAGAATCATTAGAGCATTCTAGCGGGGTAAAATCCGCTCGGCCGATAAGCCCCGCACAGCCTAACTCGCGGCGGATTAAAAAGCTCGAGTTAGCAAGCGGTTAGTGGTGGCAGGCGACTCGAGGAAGAGACGGTCCGCGGAGATTCCTGTTCTTCTCCGAGTGACGTCCGGTCGGACGTGACGCGGTCGCGTCACCGGTGTACAGCGACCCTTTGAAGGGAATGTGTGGATGCCGATCGCAGGATCGGTGTCGACCAGCCAACGATTAGCGCGAGAAACGGGTCCGCGACGTGCGAATCGGCCGGCTCACGGTGGTGCGCGCCTTCTCGACCGATGTCTCGGCGAACTCGACGATAAATCCAGCGCAGGGAAAACGTCTCGTTAGTCGCAGAGATCCACGGGGAGGAGAGAAAGACCGAGCGACGGAGAGAAGGAGAGAGGACGCGAGAGATCTTTCGGAGATCGAGCTCGATCCGCGTCGAGGTCATCTAAGAACCTCGTAGCCGGTCGGTCTCTTTTTGTCCGTTTTATCGTGTCCCGATTGGTCTTGTTCAGCCGTAGGCAGAGATCGGTTGCCCGTTTTGCTCCGCGCATTGTTCGACGTCATTATACTCGTCGAGTAATTGATCCGCGGTCATTCGGCGGCCTCCACGATTTTTCTTTCCGCGAAACAGACCGCTGCGGTTCGTTGTTTGCGCTCATTTCGCAGCGTAACGCGTCTCAAAACGTTCCTAATAAACGATTAGCGAGAGCAAGAACGATAGCGTTCAAAGGTATCCCCCTCGTTCCGTTCTCTACAGGCTCGACAAAATATTTAGTTTCTAGCAATTTGCAGCGCGCGAAGATCGAATCGGTCGTTCGCAGTCGGTTTTCCTGGCGTTCCGTGCGAACGGCGATCAATTTCGCGGCCCTACCTCGGAATCGTCGAAATGATAGTCACCGGGCAGATTACACGTTGCCGCAGAACAAACAGACTCCGGAGGCTCAATTTCGAAGGGGCCCGAGGAGGACACGCGATGCATCGAGCAGACGAGCCGCTAATTTAATATCTCCCTCGTCCTTTATTTTCGCGCGGCTAATGGCAGCAAATTTACTCGCCCGGCGCCGACACGTTATCGAGGCTCGGCCGTTCGGCCAGCCGGCCGTCCAGTCGGCCGTGTCCGTGACCGCGGGGAGAGAGAGAGAAAACGGTGAAAAGGGCCTCGCACGATTCGCCTTTCTCTCTCTCTCGAGTATCGAGACCGTCTCGAGACGAAGGAGACGGTCGCCGCCCTGGTTTCGCGCTAGTAAAATTCCAATTTGGACAATTGGAAGAGCCGATGACGATTCCGTTGGACTCGAAAGCGGCAACTTTTTCCGCTGGTCAGGCTCTCGCGGCCCCTCGCAGGGCGGGCGCGCAGCTTCTGCCTCGAAGATGATGCTCGGTCTCGATCCCCCGGCCGGCCGGCCGGCCGTTCGCGCGAGCATTGTTTGGAAATACGCGGCTGATCAGCGGCTGATCAGCGGCGATATACGAGCGGTTTCGCCATCCCTCCCCGCCGGCGCCGATTTTTGCTCGTTCCTCGTCCCTTTTACGTTTGCGTGGCTCGATCTCCGGCCGGATCGTATCCGTAACGCGTGCACACGCCTCGTCTTGTACGCAATTTGTTCCCTTCGACGGTGAAACGCCGCGTCGGCCGCGGCCGTGCGGGTCCTTTTTTCTGCTGGTCTTGGGAATCGCGATGGAATCGCCGGCGTAACACAAATACCGGTCCCGCTCGGAAATTTCTTCGGGTGGTTTATCCCCCGGCTCGCCTTCGATAGCGGATCCGAGCCGTGGTCACCGCGCCGCACCGCACCGCATCGCATCGGTATAACGATGCCTGCGGTCTGCGGCCTGCGACCTGCGATATGCGATATGCGATCGACGGGCCGCGCTCCATCGACAGGACATCCTCCATATTTCCCAGAGTTCTCTTCAATTTCTCCCCAAAGTCTACGGCTTTCGTCCCCTCTTTATTCGGAGACTTGCAATCTAAGGTATTGCCAAGATTTCAAGCATCGAACAAGATCGAATCGTTCGAAGCCTGCGGGCCGATCGAACCCCGGAGGCCAGGGAATCCGTTGCTCGTAAGCGTAAAGCAGAGTATGACCCGCGGCAGCACGGTTCCAGGCCATTTGTCCAGCGATTTTGAGTGCCGCGCGAGGGCCAATAAAACTGCTGGAGGACGCGGCAATTTCTCACGGTGTCCCGGCCACCCCGTAACTCGTCGGGAAGCCGCTCTCGGCGATCGCGGTCGCGCTCGCGCCGCCAGCGATTGCGATCTACGGCGACGCAACGCGAGGCGAGGCGAGGCGAGGCGAGGCGACGCAACGTTTCCCTATTTCGATCGCGTCGAGAGATGCTGGCCCGGAGGATGCAAAGCGCGTGCTCGCGTCGGGTAATAACTCGTCGATAACTAATGGCCGGGGAATGCGAGGAAAGACCGAGCGCGGCTGGCCCGGGAGAAAAAACCAGCATGGGCTCAGGGGAAACGCGGGGCCCGCCGATACGATGGGGGGCTCCTCCGCCAAACATGGCAAGTTGCCTCCATCCTGATCTCACGGGGTCGGGGCCCCGGCTGCGGCTGCGGCTGCGGCCCCGGGTCCGCGAGCAACGCGAAACCGTCCGAGCACCGGGCACACCGAGCTCTCTTCCTTTCGCCGCGGGAAGCGCGACAGATGCACCGACTCTGATATACAAGCGCGATGCTGCGGGATGCTACGGGATGCTATGGGATGTGACGCGACCCGACGCATCGCCTCTTTGCTCGATTCGGCTCCGGAAGACGGAACGCGACGCGTCCCGGTAATGGCGTCCGACCCGATCTACGCCATCCCTCCAAAAGTAACATGTAAACCCGATAGAATACAGTTATCATTTTTTTCATTGATTTCGTGCGACAAATAGAGTGCGATAGATCGAAACTGGCGATGAGAGAGAGAGAGAGAGAGAGAGAGAGAGAGAGAGAGAGAGAGAGAGAGAGAGAGAAGCAGGATTAGGGCAGCGCGCGAGGACACGTTCCTCCAGGTGGTGCGCGGATAATTGGCGGATCGAGCCTGGTTGTCCGCCATGCACGGCGTACGGAGCGAGAGGAAGAAGAAAGGCGAGAAGCGCAGGTCGAAGGAGAAGAGCGAACAGGATCGACAAGGATCTTCCGATCCTGGCGACCGTTCGAAGGCCTCCTCTGACCAGGCTGATCTATGAATGGGACCAGACATCGGAGGAGGTCGACGGTGCCGATTGGTCGGGACCGGTACCACTCTGGTACCACATCGACCAATCGTTCCTTGGTCTCTCTCCTCTCCCTGGGTTTCCTTCGTATCGAGATGCAGTCGGCCACCTCCTCTTCTTCCGTCTCCCTTTTCTTCCTTTTCTCTTCCTTTTCGTCCTTTCCTTCGCCTCCTTGCCCTTCCGGCCTCCCCGCGCCGCCAACCCCCCACAGCCCCGCCGACCGCCGCCCCTCGCCTTTTCTTCCCCCCGGTCTTTCCTTCTCTTTTTTAGCCGAGGCCTCTCTCCTTCGGGTCCCCCGAGTCTTCCGAGACTGTTTGGTGCTCCGGTCCGAGTGCGGCGATGATTGTTGATGGAACGATTAGGGGTTGACGCCGAGAGTACGAGTGCACTTTTTCGAGAAATAAATTGGGCGAGCGCCGAGCGCCGAGCGAGGCCGATCGTATGGCTCGATCGCGCAGGTGAGACCTCCCTTGATAAGTACAATTCCTCGATGAGGCTCGAAATAATTACTTTGCGACGATCCTAATGTCTTTTCGATGATTCCGATTCCTTCGATCCGGTACCACGGACGCGAGCAGCTTCGAGATGCTAATTTGTCGGCTCCAAAAACTACTCCTCGGTGCAGAAAATTGCATACGCGTCCTATGAAACGCTTTCCATAATGATTCGGAAGCTACAGGACCGCAATTACCGCTGCCTTTCTCGTCAAAGATTACCTTAATTAGTACCTTACGCCAGACGACAGTAATTCCACGGCTTAAAAAATAATTCTTTCGTGGGGAAAATACGGTACGAAACAGCGTGTACGCGCGCGTGTATTGCACAGCGCTTGACACGTCGCGGAGGCATCAATTACGAGCGACTATCTTGTCCAACGCCATCGCAATTATCGGCCTACTCTGCATAAAGAGGCAACAATTTTGCGGCTCGAAAAACTAGCTCCAAAGACAGCGATACTTTCCCTATAATGTTTCACATGCCGCAGAGACGCTCGCGTTCGTTTCGCCCTCGGTGATTACAATTACCGCGAAGAATAATATTTCGTAAATAATACTACCGTGAGAAGGCAAAAAGTAGCTGGTTGGCGGAGAAAATTGAAACAGCCTCTGTATAATTAATCGCGCGGCGCGAGATTTGGATCAGGAGCATGTATGCGACGCCGCGCGAAGAGAATTCCACGTACCCCGAAACCCCGAAAAACACCGCGCGTCTTTTCAGAGATCGTAGGCGTCCATTAATCTTGGCCGTCCCGTTCAAAGTGGTCTCAATTATGAAGGACCACCGCGAAACGCTAATTTCACGCCAGCCAAAAAACCGTTTATTCGTGGAGAAAATAGCGAACGACAGGGCCCGATGGAACGATCTCGTTCGGTCGAATTACCGGCGTCGGACATCGATCTCTCTCTCTCTCTCTCGGTGCCCAAAAAGTCGGTCTCGCGCGGAGAGAACGCCACACCCCGTGGAACCTCCCGGGCGCGATCTCAATTATCCCTGGACGGTAATTGTGATATCGGAAGACGGCAATTTCTCGGTGGTTCTCGACGGCAAAAAAGCGGCTCCCTCGCGGGGAAAGCGTTCCGCACGGCGGCCGAGTCGCCGGTAAAACGCGGAACGATGGGAGGCGCGAGATGCAGGGGAGCCGGTGCAGCAGGTGCAGTTAGAGTAGTCGGTCCACCATAAATCTCGACTCGGCCTCACTACCGTATTACTCTCGGTCCCGAGTCCCGGGTTCCCTGAATGCTCTTCTAATAACACACCGGCGGGTTGGCAGCTCTTCGCTCCGGGGGGTGGCTCGACTCGACTCGACTCGAGTCGAGTCCAGTCCAGTCGCGTCCAGTCGAGACGGGGCTATTCGAGGCGGTGCGAGCCGCTTGATTACAGGATATGCCACACAGATGACGTGATATTAACGTAATGAATACCGATCGGTGCTCGTCGCGCGCGACCACTCTTCCCGTCTCCGTCTCGACCTCGGCCTCGCGACGGCGACGGCGACGGCGCACGCGATGAAACATGAAAGATGAAAGATGAAACAGGACGCCACGCAGCGCCGCGCCGGTCTTCAACTCAGCCCGCTACGAATTTATTAGCGGCGGATTGTCACGCCTGATCGGTGATTACGCAATCGTTTCGATGGCCGTAACGACGCGAAAGAAAAGGGCGCTGCTCACGGGCAGGGTGTCGGTAATGGGAGCTAATTGAACGTCCCCGCGGAAGCCCGGAGATTCCTTCGGCCGAGCCGATGAACGCTTTCGAGAATTTTTGCCAGAGTTAATTGGCCTTGGCACTCGATACCGGTAATATCGTGCTCCGCGATATTTATGGCCGCAAGATGCTGGGTTTCCAGGGCGATTCCCCGAAGAGGGCCGAGGTACGCGCGAGCCACCTTTAAACGGCCGCTTTAAGACCGCGGAAAGCGCGCGAGGTGCAAAGGAACGAGGCCCGCGCGCTCGCGAGCGTGCACGGATCGTAATTTTTGCGCGTTGCATGCCGCGCGATCCTCGCCCGATAACTTCGATAAACTAGGCGGATTTTAATGCGGCTGATTGCGGCTGCAATCAGTGCGTATTCGTGGGGCAACGCTCAAACGAGCCGATCACGTGCCGCCGCAGTAAAGGGCTATTTGCAGTCACTCGAGTCACCCCGATCCGCGAGATAGTCCTCTTTATTCTTTGGTCTAGATTCTGCAGCCTAATTCGACCGCCGGCTGCCTGATTTTTCGGTTAAAGAATCAGAGGAGGTGCCACGAATTTTGCAAAGGGTTTCAGCAACGACGGGCTCAAAAGGTTCTGCCGAAACCGGTGCGCCCTTCTCGTCCGACTGCGCGGAAAGGCGGCTTCCGGCCGGGCGGCTGGTCGGGCCGGACCGGGCCGGGCGAAAAGTGCCGTTTAACCGACGCGGCCCGCCCCGACCGCGATATTCAATTACAGATTTGCATACGCGCATGCATCTCCATTAAACGGGGCCCCGGCGCGGCGATCGCCGATCACCGGTCGCCGGTCGCCGCTCCACCACTCCCCTAGAGACTCGCCTCCGTAAATTTGCTCTCGCCTGGCCGAAGAAACCGACCGGGCCCCTGCTCGCGGAACAAAATGCTCTCGAAAGAGGTTCCGGGAGGACTCGGGACGACCGAGTCGCGAATAAATTATATCCCCGTGGAACCAACGAATTAATAATCATCGGGGTAAAAAGGCACTGTTCCTGGAAGCGGAATACGAGCATACGTTCCTCGCCGGACTCGTTCTTTTTCCCGGGATGATTACAACCCGGCGAAATTCGCGGCGAAGAGGCCTGGATGAGAGGCCTGTCATCGACACGTTCGGGCTCGTGGAACCACGGGCATTAATTGCACGGCCGGGGCAGGATCGTGCACGGAATTCGCGTGAAAACGTGATGGATCGTCGCGCGTCGCGCCGCGTCGCCCTGCTGGAAGTCGTCGCGACGTCGCTTCGTGACCGAGACGCGAGCCGTCCGTGGAATATAATGAGCCGGACGGCTTCGGCGATCCCTATCCGATTCTGCTTCTCCTCCTCCTCCTACTCCCGCGCGTCTACTTTGACCGCTGGCTAGATCGCACGAACGCCTTTTGCTCGGACCTCAGGCTTTTTACGGCGATTTTCGTCAATGCGCAGTCATGGAACGGTCAAATGCAAGATCGAGTATACGAGATAAACTGTCCCCATTTCCTCGTTTGCTGCAGATGCTGGCATTTCGTTCAGTTTAGGTAGGGTCTGTGAGTCCGCGATACGACCATTCGTTGTAAATTGCTCGTCCAAGCGTGTCCGGACGATTACTGATTTTCTTAACGCACGCAACATGAGCGAGGAAAAATCAAATTATCGAGGAGCCCGCGATCCGGATTAAACCGAAAGTTTGCTCACCGCCTCGGCTGATCGGAAGACGCGTTTGACCGTTACAAGGAGGAGGAAAACGGAGTTTGAAAAAGGAAGAGGATGATCGAGGGTGGAACGATGGGGGGAGGTAGTATGGAAAGGGCAATGGTTATCGGAATCGGGGATCACCGTAATCTCGTGACAAAGAGTTTCATTGGAACGAAACGTAGCGGGGACGAGGCTTAAATTAATTTGGGACCGGCGACCGAGGCCTGTCCGGTTCCACGCGGCACGCGGGCCAGGTACAACTTAATTGGACGCAGAAACTGGTCTCATCGGTGGGCTGGCGAGCTGGCGAGCTGGCGAGTTGGCGAGCCGGCGAGTTCGAGGGCTCGAGGGGCAGGAACGAACGATCCCCGGGCATGCGCCTCGGAAGAAGAGAATTTTAATTGGCGGCAATTTGTCGAGCCTCGAGGGTGGAATCCCCCGGGGTTCAGCCGACTACTTAGCTTCAGCCGAATGACCACTTTGTACACCGTCGCGTCGGAGGAGTCGTTTTGAAGGGTTCCACCGATGGAACTCGTCCGGTCGCGACGGCCCTCCTATGGCCACCGACGCTCTCTCGCCGTTTTTATCGGGACTATCGGCGCACGGTGCGCGCGGAGGACCGATTCGACGCGCGGGTCGACGGACTCGTTCGACGTCGTCGAAGATCTGCGAGCGAGACGCCTTCGAAACGGTACTCCGGATGCTCGGCATGGGCCCGCGAAATTGTTGCAACCGGTTCTAGCAATTGTTATCCGGTGGATCGATATTCCGGGAGTTGTCCAACAATTGGCACATTTGCATCGTCGGAGATATCGTAGGTCCGTGTTCGGCGAACAACGAGCCCCTACCGGTTTATCTCCTATCTCCTATCTCTGCGATATAAACTCGAGCCAAGTATAATTCTAGCTTACGTTTGACCGACATTCCCAGGAAATTTAACACCGATTAACCTGTGTCTAACTCAAACTTTGCGGCTTTAGTCGTGAAAGGCTTTGCCCCGTTGGACCAGCAGACTCGATCTACCGCACTCGAAAATGGATTTAGAAACTCGAGCAGACCCTTCGAAGATAAGTCGACCGTAAAACAGTGGACTCGGAGGAATGCGGAAATCTGTATCGGCGCTTAACAAGCCTTTGCCGCGACGCGGCCGCTGAGATCGATCCAGCGACGATCGAGCATCTCGCGATCTCGCCAAAGGTGGATCCCCGCGACCCAGTTAGCATCGAGGGTCCGCTCGAAATTGTCGGATGTTGATTCTTCGGGCTCTGCTCGGGTTGATCGGGTTGATCGGGGTTCTCGGGATTCTCGGGGTTCTGGTGCAGCGAGTGGGGGTGGGGGAGGGGTGCAAGTAACCGTAGGGGCGGCTCGACAGCCGAAGCTATGCGGATCGGGCTTATCTCGAACTCGCAGACGCGTCGCAATCGATATATCTCGCGGAGGCCCTCCTCGATGGGTGACTACACCACCCCCCGGGAGAGGCCGCGCGTAGAACGCCCACGATTTCTCATCTCGCTCTTTGCTCGCGCGAGTGCGAGCGAGAACGTCTTCCGGTGATGTGTGCGCGGACGCAGACACGGTCGTCCTACTCGCTGCAGAAAAGATCAATTTTAGATTCGCAGCGATTTATAACTTCCTCTAATATGGCACCGATATCATCTCTCCTAGCCTCGCCCTCTCTCTCCCCCGCCGCCGCCCCATCTCGCTCTCTTTCCCTCTTTCCCTCTTTCCCTCTGTCCTGCTCCCTTCAACGAGCAGACCCAGCAGCTCGTGGATCTTCGAGGACCGCTTTCCGCGCGAGCGATCCGTGCCGCTCCGATCCCCTCCGCGGATTATTTGTTTCCATATTCCGGAGGCGTTAGGCTGAACGCCGCGCCGAGCCGAGCCGAGCCGCGCCGCCGGATTCACCAGCTGAAAATGGCTTTCATTCGCCGGATTGCCCACCCCCGCGGCGCGATTCCTTCGACCGGAATCCTTGGACCAGCTGACTGCGGAAATAGATCCCGGAATCGAATATAGCTTGGGAACGGGGATGGAGCCATCACACGGATTTAGATCTTAAACCCGCGACTATTCGCACCCTCTTCGACCCGAGGCCCCCCTCTTTGCGAAAATTGATTGCGATGCCAGCAAAAGTCGATCCGGAGCACGTATTAGGTCCGACGTCCATTGTCTCGCGGTCCTTGCCCCGAAATTGTCGACCTTTTTTGGGTCTCGCCCGTTGGACGAATCTAATTTCCCGGGGACATCTAGTTCGGTGGTTTGAAATTATCCGAGCCAGCTCGAAATGAAAAGTCGCGTATCCAGAATTTGCCAAAGTGGCCCGCAAAAATTCAACGCTCGACTCCTCTATAGAGGAGGGGAACCGAGAGGCAAAGTCCCGCGTCCTCGGCGACGCGTTTATCCCGCAACTTCCTTAGCCGCGCGCGTATCGAGGCCTAATTGGAGATCGCCGTGGCGAGGGTAAGCGCTCGCGAGCGCGGGTGCTGCGCGCCGAAAGGCCTCGAGTGCTCGGAGACAGTGGCATTAGCATAAGGGAGGCTGATTTATAATTATAGTCGCGGCAACTTCGGGATGCCGGGCACGCAACTATCGTCCGCTCCTTCGGATCGCTTTGCACCACCGTGGCTGATTAACATATCTACGGCCGGACACCGAGCGCCGGATAAGTTCAACACGTTCGAGCCACGGACTTTATTCCGTGGCCTGCCGTGGTGCGACGCGACGCGACGCAAAGCAAAGCGACGCGACGCGACGTTTCGCTGCACGTGGGTGTGCACGGAGGCTTGATCCAGCCAAGAGAGAAGAGAGAAGGGAAAAGAGAGAGAGAGAGAGAGAGAGAGAGAGAGAGGGAGTCCTTTGTCGAGGACTCTCGATCCTGCGCGTCCGGTTTGCAGTGACTCGTGACTCGGCCAGGAGGATACACGGTGCTGGTAACTGGATCGCGGGTGGACGATCGCTATTGGTAATCAGAGACGCCTGCAGCCTCTCGGTGCCCGATAACGCCGCGATTCCTTGGCGCGGGGCTAGATAAGCGACGCCAAAATGACGGGAAAGTCGAGCACCGTCGAATCCCCGCCACCCTCGCGCCGCGATCCGTATCGCGAACCTGGGGATCGGTATCGTCGGCTACGGCCTCTCCAAGATTTCGGATCGCTAGCCAATCGCGCCGGAGACTGGGTTAATGAATTTTTAAGCGGTCGTAAACGAGTGCGCGATCCTTGCGTCCGCGAGGCGATGACGCCGAGTGCGAGATAATGTTCGTCGTGCTGCGATCTCGTCGCGAAGTTAACCGATCCTTTTAATAGAGCTGCTGGAATTCCGGTTTCGCATTCAGACTTTTCGAATCGAGAAGAGCGAGGAAGCAGTTTTGCATCTGCCAACTAAAATGACACGCATCTCTCGATGGGCAGAGACGAAGACGATAAGAAAGGAGATCGTAGTAGTCGCGCAATTAAATGAAATATAAAAGCCGCCATCTTAACGATAATATGTCGTCGTCGTCCGTTGAAGCTTTTGCTTCGAAAGAAACGCGTATCGTCGAAGACCGCGCGAGGTATCGCGGTCGACGATATTCCATCCTCGAGTCGATACGCGAATGCACCTAGTCTATTAACGCTAACGCAAAAGATTCCTTTACTTTGCCAAATGGTAATTAACGTTACCGTGCAGCGAAGCAAGCGTGCTAAACAGTCGTTGGCAGAATTGAATTTGAAATTAGGAGAGATGTTAGAAGGTTGGAATGGAACAATATGGAACGAAAGAAAAACGAGTGAGAGAGAGAGAGAGAGAGAGAGAGCGGGAGCGTGCAGGATCGATCGAAAATCGCTGCCAAGAGGCGTTTCGCTTCGAACGGCTTGTTAGCTCCCACCCCTGTGGGACGTCGGCCGGGAGATTTGGACGCGCGGGGGTGGTATTTAGATATTCTAATGGCCACCCGATAACAAGACGCCGCGGCGCGCGAGATAAAGACGACGCTCCCGTCGAGGACGCGACGCTGCGCGACGCTGATAACGCGGGGAGCACCCGCCCGTTGTTTACGTATACTGTGTACTGTATACGACGATACCGCATGCACGTGTTACGCTTGTGTGTGCATCCACGGGCGAGACGGTGTGCGCGGCACACGTGTATCGGCGTGTACATGTTCGGCATCGAAGCGCTTCTCCTCGCCTCGCCTCGCCTCGTCGAGCCGAGCAGGGCGCGCGACCGCGATTATTGGTGCAGCGAATATTAATGAAATGATTATGGCCGCCACGGTTGCCGAAAAAGCCGTCCCAAACGCCGCCGACGTCCCGAGACGCTTAATCGACTTCCGGCGGCGTCTTTATCTTCGCCGTGGCTGCCGTGGCTGCCGTGGCTGCCGTAGCCGGCGCAGCTTCACGGAAATTGAAAAGATTGCGTTTTAATCCCGCCGGCGAGTTACCGGGCGCGAACCAATAATCTGAAATTATATCTGGCCCAGGCTTTATCTCGAACAATATTTGTTTGCCTCCTGTCGATGCGAGGCGACAAATTTGTTTGTCGGAGAACTTCTCGGATAGCGGTCTAATAGATTCGTAATTGACCTTTGATGGCCTGCGGAGAAAAACATAGCTGGCGGGCAGGGGTTTTATCGCGATCGTTTCTCGCGCGAAGGAAAAATCGAAGAAGGACGTATCCGTGAGAAACGCGTCGAGCTGCTCGAAACCGCTTCTTTCGGTTTCTTGATCCAATGATCGAGGTACGAGTTCGTCTCCCGATCTTTTATGAATGGAAAAAAAATGTGGAGCGCACCGTGGCAGATAACTGTTGCGCTCGGCGGCCGTGGGCGAGATGACGACGGGTGCGGGGGAGATCCGAGATCCCTCCAGCCCGTTTTCATATTCGTATTTTCGTCTCCGGCGACGTTCCCTTATCCGGGTGGTTATCGGGCCGAGGCAGCTCCTTGTCACCGCGGCCGCAGCTCCTTTTCAATCACGCACGCACCCCCTTTTCCTTCTCGCAGAGTCTACCACCCAGAGTCTACCTCGGTGGAGGATGCCGGAGAAATATGTTTGCCCGATCGGGGCGGCATCGGCACCGCGTCGAACTCTATTCCGATGCTTATCGCGCCCGATATCTCTCTCCGGAAATATATATTCATTTTTCGGTGGAAAGGCTCCGCCACCTATCCATGAATAAATCAAATTATGCCAGCTACGCCCCCTCCGTGGAATACGTATCTCGGCCGCGAGACCCGCGACACGGTCTCCGCGTTTTCTTTAACGGGGTTACGGAATGTCCTTCGCGGAATCGAAACCGCTATCGGAATCATTGAAATGTCCTTCAATTTCTTTTTCATTCGACGTTCCAATATTTTCCGAACCGGAGAAGTTGCTTCGTTGCATTTCTTTAACGTTCCTCAAACTCTGTCGGGCCTCTCCAGGGCCTGGCCGTCGCCAATCGATCTTTCGATAGAAATTCATCTATCCCGACGTAGAACCGAAATTTCCAGGAACCGTCGCAGGAGATCTCGCGGGAACGAAGAACGAAGAACGGAGAGCGGAGACGGGGAATGGTCGAAAGAGTGGATCCGTATCCGAGAGGGTGCGGACGGGGAGGATTCCGCTCGGGCAGGAAAGAGCGGTAAAGCGGACGACGGGGGTTGCAAAGGTAATCTCTGCACCGTGTTGCCTTGGAAGGGTTAAGTTGTAGAACCACGGCTGGTCGCCGATGATAAGGACAGCCCGAATCGCTCTGGCAGAGCCGCAGAATCCGCAGGACTTCTCAGCCTGCCGTACCGATTACCCCCGAGGATCCTCGCGACGTCGACGTCGACGTCGGCCTCGACGACGACGACGACGTCTCGCGTCGGTCGACCCATCCCGTCGAGCTCGCGGGAGCATCGGAAAGTCTCCGGTAAAATCCAGCGAAATTGCGTCGCGATATAGCACCGGCGACTATTCGCTCGAGCATCGGGGATACTCTATATCTGAAATCTACGATACCTTCCTGGCTGGTCATTTAGATAGACGGGGAATCGTTGATCCGAATATTCGTTTTCCACTCGCTACGATATTCTGAATACGGCGAACTTACCTGCAACAGATATAGAAATTTTATTTGTTAATAGACATCGAGTTCGCCTTGGGTTAAATATGGTTCGGGAGGTATCGAGGAGATAGTGTTCAAAGTTCTCTAGAGAATCGGGGCACCCACGCTCGTGAGTCGCACGATTTTATATTTACTCTCCAAGTACGTGTATTTGTCATGCGTTACGAATGCAAGCACGCCGCAACACCTTGTAGAAATTTCAATTTTCGCAGACTATTTTCTAAAAAGTAGATCGAGATGTAAAGTCAGTCGAAGCATTCCTCGTTTCTGGGAATACCAGTTAGTTTTCCGAGTTGGAACAATGCAGGAAAGAGCTCGGCCGAGTACAATCCGAAGGTATTCAGCGCGGAAGATACACGCCCGACGACCTCGCCGTGCCGCACCGCACCGCACCGCACCGCACCGCGTCCACCGATAATCGACGCCCAAGTCGATATTAGATTTGCTTTGAATCGCATTCAGGCCCACCCCCGCAGTCAGCCGCCTCCTATCGGCTGGCATAAATCAGCCCCGCGATCTTAATAAATGCGCGAGGACGCCGTAGCCGACGGTGAGCGTCGGTCGGAGGGTTCGACGGAGGGTGCTGCGGAGGGTGGCCGGGGCTCGGGGATGGAGATGTGGATGTGGACGTGGATGCAGGAGGATGGGAACGGGGGTTGTTGAAACGCGGCGAGAAAGAGGGAGGGTGGATCGTATGAAACGTCGAGCCGAGTCGAGTCGAGTCGAGTCGAGTCGCGTCGCGTCGCGTCGTTTTGCGTCGCGTTGGGGCGGTTGGTAGGCAGCTAATATCCTCCTGGCCGCGCTATCCCTAGGCTCATCTCAATAAATTCAATATACTTGTGTAAATCGGAACCCGCGAACGTCCGCCGTCGAACAGGAGAACTCCCGCCGGCCTCGTCCCTCCACCGCCGCCGCCGCAACCACCGCCACCGCCTCCACCAACGCTAACGCCTACGCCTCCGCCCCCGCGGAGATGAGCTGCTCACCATCCCCTCCCAAGCTGGCCCCCAGTCGACTTCCACGGGCGCCCCGATAATGTATCGGTTATTGATTACCCGTAATGAGCCGCTCGCTTCAATTTTTCCGACGGGCTTGCTCTCCCAGCAGCCGCGTCGCGCCGCCTGACTTTGCGGTTTTCCGAGGGGGAATTGGCAAGACGCGATGCGAGGCGAGTTGTGCTAAATTTTCTGCAATTGTCCTGCACTTTGGAATCAAAAATGGACACTTTGGAGAAACGAACAAGTTCCGGTTGCTAATAAATTGGTTTGTTTTCGCGAGCCGACGAGGAGGACGTTCGACGAGATTACGTAGCGAACGCTAATTTCCTCGAAAATAGTACCTGGACCCTAAATCGCCGGATTTCCGCGACTTACCCGCGACTTTCCGCGAAAAATCGCCACGGGAACGTTTATGGGCGATCGCGGGTTGGTCGTACGTTTCTGGGGGTAATTTCTTAGCAATCACGGGAAGAATTTAGCGGCTGGCACACCTAATATCTATCCGAGCCGCTATCGGGCGTCGTCGGCTGGGCGGCAACGAGGTTTTCATCGAGTCGTTAGTTAGCGACTTCTTCCAGCGCAGCGGCCGGGTGGGTTATCGAGGACTTATCGGCGGGGAACGGTGCCGGGATCGTATTTAACCGGCGGCCGGCGATATTAATCGATTATTGATACCGGGTCCACATAATTCCACGGATCGGGATCGGGCTAGCCCTCGGCTATCCGGAATCGTTGGCCACTTAACTCGTCGACGAGCCTCGGGCAGCGCAGCCTCGCGATTTTAATAAATGAGGCTTAACAAAGCGGGGGTTGTATTCCGCGCGGTAAATCGGCGTTATCGCGGTTATTTCCACGGGGGCGGTTTCTTCCTGCGACGGGCACACGCTCCGGAAATCCTCGAGGACGACGAGCTTTTCATCGAGCCGTTAGTTAGCGGGCAACTGCAACCACGTCCGAAGATAACCGAGTCGAGCCACCTAAACCCTGCCCTCGCCACCCTCCCTCTCGCCCTCGAATCGACGACCGTCGACGACCGACGGCGACGACGACGACTTATCGGCCAGTTTCGCACGCCATCCTACGCTCTCCTCCGTCAGTGGCTAATGCGACGCGATCGCGTTAAAACCACCCCCGCGGAGCCACACGATCGCGAGCGATTACAGCTTCCGCGAATCGCCCCGTATTTCCTGCCGACTGCGACTGCCGCTGCTCCCCCGACCTCCACCCACCCACCTACCACTTCTTTCTTCGTTAATCCGCCGTGCGTAATTGCTTCCTCGGCCGAGCCGGCAATCGCACGCGACACGCGCGAACGTCTTTTGCCCGCGATCGTCGATTTGCGTTTATGGTTGTCGTTGTTCGTTTAGGAGTTGCTACTTTGCTTGCTGGATCATCGAGCGCCTTCCAATAAGGAATTTACCAGGCTCGCATTCTTAAACTAATATCGCCGGTGGACACGATAGGGACGAAAGTAAAAGAAAAAGAAATTCTGCGCCGGCTCTTGAATTTCATCGGGTGCAATGATTCTCGCCCGATGCACCCTCCTTCGCGGTAGCCCCAGCTACCGAGAAACCGAGGCGAGATAAAAATAATAAATCAACCTGGGTACGAGAGGCGAGACGTCGCGCATGTATTGCCGATTCCGTTCGGTATCGGAACTCGATACGGAAATGGCGGTGCAAGGTGCTGGGTGCTAGGTGCTAGGTGCTAGGTGCTAGGTGTTAGGCGATAGCTGCCAGGCGCCATCCCCGTTGGGTCTTGCAAGGTGGCAGCCTCGCGAAAAGAAACCGAACAATATTAACGTTAACCCTTAACTCGAACGACGGTCTATACCGAAATTCCCAATTCTAGGTCAAGACTGCATCGATCGCAAATATTTCTAGAAAGATTGACGAAAACACCAGCGCCAAGAAAACATTGGCGGACGTCTCCAGCTCCGCAAAAATTCTTTCAAACCCGCAAACAAGCTCAGTCGCGTACGTGCGACGGGCACGGACGCACGGGAAACACCGTCGGGTGGAAATTGCACGGGGTTCGACGGGGCCAGGAACGGACGAACGAGAGGCTGAGGAGGCGGGGGTGGCCGGGGTGGCCAGGGTGGCCAGGGTGGCCAGGGTGGCCAGGGTGGCCAGGGTGGCCACGGTATCTCGAACAGCGCGCGCCGATTAATAACGAGCAGTCGTTACGGGAGATAAGGAAGCGCTGCGTCTCTCCCTCTCTTATTTCTCTGGTTTCGCGAGAGAGCGATAGAGAGAGAGAGAGAGAGAGAGAGAGAGAGAGAGGGAGAGAGAGGGGGAGAGGGAGAGCGCTGGGAAAGAACCGGGTCGCGAGAGAAGAGATACGCGGCGCGGCTGTGTGCCGATACCCGGCGATTCCGCGCGGCTCCACAGAGAACGCGGCTCTCTCGCGTCAGACGGGCGAAAGCGTAGATCAACGATAAGGCCGCGTAAATTTTGACGATCGTTAAGTAGGGAAAGTATCGTGCTGCCCCTCCGGAGCCAATTTACTTTTTTAGATGTTGCCGAGGACGCCGCGGAACGTCCCGCAGATTTATTGCGGCGGGTCCTGTCGAGATCAGGCTCGATTCGATGCCGCACTTTTTCGCATTCTTAACGAGCTTCTTTCGTTACCTTATTCCTACGAGGAATTGTCTGCTCGATAACACTTCGCTGGGACACTCTTCTCCAAGCCTTTGAACACCTGAATTTTTTGTAGTCTTCTCAAATTTAGATTTAATTTTCTGCGAGCCCCCTGATACTTTTCGAGGGGTGGACACCTACGCTCCCAGGTGTTCCAGGCTCCGGATGAAAAGTATTTTTATTTCGCGTTCACCGCGAGGAATCTCGACCTGCGGTTGCGACTCGCGAGCAATTTCTTTGGTATCTTGATCGATATGAAAGAGCCCGTGGCGTACAGATCTGCCCCGAGATTGCTAGAAGCCGCGTATTGTGCACGCTAACGGAAACGTGCGGTTTCTCGACGCGATCGTGCCCGATCCTCGCGCAGCCGAACGGCAACGGGGAAAGGTCGGAAAGCTGCGATCAACGATCGATGATCCAGCGAGTGGCAACGTCTATCGAAGAAGGCTTGCTACTTGTAATTATGTCAGGTTATGTCAGCCGATGCTGTCACCCGCGCTGGGTCGGCAGGGATGCCCGGTTTCCACCCGGCAAAGAAATTCGTCGCAATCGGGAAAGGTGGTTCTGGTAAGCGACGCCTGTACATCCCCCTGCCGCGTCGGTGGAGTGCCGGCCGGGCTGCTGGCAACCCCCTCTCACCCCCTCGAATTCCTCGGAATTCCGCGGCTGGTGACTGGCGGTGGCGACCGCGTGCGCTTCGCGATAAGCTCCTCCAGCCGGCACCAACACCCCCTTCCAACCACCCCTAAACCACCCTTAAACCATCCCACCACCGTTGGCATCGGGTCTCCACCACCACCACCGAATCCACCACCACCACCATCACCGCCGCCACTGCCGCCGCCGCCACCACCACCGGCACACCTTTGATCACGAACCATCCACTCGCGCTCGCCGTCATCCTGGGGAAACACTCTCGCCCCAGGAAAGTTTTCGGGGGTGCATCGGTTAGGCTCGGCCCCGGGGTTCCCGATCGATCTGCGCATCGCGGATTCCGTTATCTTTATCCCGGTCTCGCGTCGCGATATATCTGATCGGAGTTCTCCTTCTGCTTTTAGGCTAACTGCCGGGGTAATTTTAAAACGATCCCGAGGATTTCGGTGCGGGCTTATTTATGGTCCCACCCCGACGCCCCGACGAGGGTGGCTCGGTGCCCACCCCCTCGGCTTCGGCGGCCACGGCTGACTCGGCTGTCTTATCTCGTGTACCGACCACCTCTCCCCACCTTTTCGTGGCACCCGATAATTGCCCGGTTTTTGCGGAACAGGAAACGTCAGACTCGGTTTCGTGCGCGGACGAGAGAGTTCGAACGGGCGCGCGGTGCGGCGCGGCGCGGGCGAGCCCCGTTTTCAAAACGCACGGGACCCAGACCGAGCACGCCTAGTTTTATCGTTCGCCGATAATTGCTCCGTTTTTGGGCAACGGAGAACTTTGCGGTCGTTTCGCCCTCCTGCACCCTCCTACATGCCCCACCGCATCGCCAACGATCAGCAACCTGTGAATTTTCCATCGAACGAACAGGTTCGCGAGGGGACGCCAGAATCAGAGACGTCGCCATTCGTTCTCGACGGGCAAACGAATTTATTTACTCCTCAGAGTACTCGAAGCAATTTTTATCATTTTCCATTACCAAATACCGAATTTTCTCGGGAGCTTCGCATCTTGAACGAGCAAAATTGTGCGATTCATTCGCTAAAAGAATCTACGGAATACGTGTTGCATAATTACAAATAGGAGATGTAGAGAGAGAGAGTCGTACGAATGTTGATGGATGAATTTTAGGAAATCGCGGGGGCGACTAAAAGTAAAAAGGTAAAGTTATTCCGGAGCTGCGGCCGCCGCGCAGCCCCAGTGGGAAAAACAAAATGGAAGAGGATATCGGCGAGCACGCGAGACCTGGCCCCGAGTTTATCTCGACGCTCGGCTCATCGGCTGCTCTGCTTCATGCATCGATGTCCTTTATCGACTGTTCGCCATGTCCCGGGAGCATTACCGGGCCCGGTTGATTGATATACAAAGTTGATAAAGTGCGCGACGTCGGTTGTCTACGTCGCGTTCCTCGTCGCTCGTCGCTCGTCGCTCGGCGTCGGGGTAATGACGCGGCAACCGTATCTCACTATTGTACCCCCCCGATGTACCTCTCTCTGTTCCGTATCTTTTCTGGAAGACGATTCCAGTGGCTCAGCCGCCTTTCCACGGCGAAACGATTCCCGTGATTTATCGCGGACCGCCGAGCCGAGCCGAGCCGCGCGGCGCGTCGTGCAGCGGCAGCGTCTTCGCGTTCCCGTTCGTTGCCAAAGAAATCTGCGCATTCCTGCTGCGGACGCAGAAAATTCTGCAGAAAAATCTGCTAACAAGTGACCAGTGGTAGCGTCTCCCGGTTTAACCGTGAAGGAAACCCGCAAGATTAGCGGAGTGCAGATTCATCGGATAACCCGCTCGACCGTCGGCCTCGAGTAATTCAATTCCGCTCGCCATCGTCGATTGGCCGAGCGTCTAGAGTCTACGGTGCAGACTCGGCTCGCACGCCTAATCGCGTTCCCAGTCGTTAGCTCTGCTCTGCGATTTTCCGCGAGAACGCATCGGGCTTTTCGTAATTTCGTAATGCACCATTTCGCGGCGGTGCATGGCGCGTAGAGCCGCTTATCGCTCGCGGATCGATAGCCGAAGATCGATCCTCGGTTGGCGATTGCCAGTGGATTTTCAGGGCGTTTCGAGTCCGCTCGCCACGGGATCGACGCTTACGAGGGTAGCGGTGGTTATGGGCCATCCCGAAGATGAGCGGACCGGCAAAGGGGCGAGAGGAGCCTGGGTCCCGGGTCCGGGGTCCCGGGTTCCGGGCCCGGGGGCTCCGGAGGGCGGAATCGAGATCGAGACGATGCGCACCAGGTGCATCGAGACTGGACCACGAACGCCGTGCAACCTCGATGCAATGCAGATAGCGGAGCATCCATCCCACTGCCCCTTCCTATCCTCTCCACTCTCTCCCTCTCTCTTTCTCTCCCTTTAACTCTCTATCTTGCTTTCTCCTTCTGCTTACGACGAGGACCGCGTTCCTCGCAAAACTTTACGAGGGACGTTTACGAGATCTTTTTCCACGTCGGTTTATCATCGTATTATGGAAATTTCGATTTTTACAGAACGATTTATTTTAATCACGAAAGAATTTGTACCTACAATGTCGATCCTTATGCTGCGAGCGGTTCTCGAGAGGAGGGAAGTTTCGCCTGATATTCGCGGGCGAGAATCTCGAGTGTTTACGACCAAACGCGAGCAAGCAAGATTCGTGTCGTAGAGTGTAGGAGGAATTTTTCATTCGTCTCCCAGCTTGTATCACCGGATGCAAGTGATTTCAATTTGGCTCAAAGCATCGCAGTCTACTCGTTTAAAAGATAAAATACCTGCAATTCGTTTCGCTACAGCGAACGACTCGAAGATTTCGACGTCTCGAAAGTCGCAGAAAATTCTGTGAATTTTGAGTCGCAACGGAGATGTTAATTGTCGAACGAGTCAATAAGGATTTGCACATCGACGGATGAGAACCATGGCGGTCGGACCCGAACGGCAAATAAAAGGAAAAAAGAGGAAGGGTAGCAGATACCGTCGAAAACATTCGAAAACACTGTTCAAACGTTCGAAACGACGGGCCGAGGGAGCGCGGGCGGAAGGACGGGGGGTGCGATCGGTGAGCCGGTGTGTATTCCAATTTACCGTCGCGATACCAGCCCACGAAGGAGAAGAAGCGCACGCGGAACGATCGATAAATCGGTTTCCACGGCGCGTATCCGATATCCTGCTCGCGATGGGGGGAGGCTCGTACGCGGCGCGGCGAGGCGGTGTGCGGCGTGGTGCGGCTGGGTGCGGTGCGGTGCGGTGCGGTGCGGCGCGGCCAGGGTGCGGGCCCGATTAACACGTTGTTTGTATAGGGGAATGTATAATAACAGGTTGCGCCGTTGGCATAGGTACCCATTTGTATCTGTAGGAGGGCATCTCGGGTTCTCGTCCCGCGGAAGGATAAGAGGTGGACCGAACATGGAGAACAAGCCGAGAGAGGGAGCAACGGAGAGATACAGATATAGATAGATAGAGAGAGAGAGAGAGAGGGAGGGAGAGGCCGAGGATGAGAGGGGATCGGACAAGGTGGAATTCGGTGAGGAAAGCCGATACGTTCAGGAAATAAAAACTGATGGACGAGAGATCGACGGAAAAATTGCCAACGCTTCGGCGACGAGAATGCAATTGAAAAACTGTAGCTGCAGCTGTAAATTATGGTTTTATTTATCGCGAGGACTTTTTGGTTGCTTTCGACTGGAAACGATAAATATCAAGTTTATAATTTTAAATCAATCCTCGCAGGATCGAGCCTGCGAAACATAGATTTTTGTATGAACTGTGATAATAAAGTTAAAATAAGTGTATCCGTCGAGCGCGGATATTACGGGTGCTGGTGTCTCGGATAGATGGATATTCCGCGTCTCTACAACCTCTCCGTAGTAAAGTCAAGACGGTTTCCATATTTCCAGGCGGATCCGGACAGATTCGAATCGCGCCAAGCGTTTGCGCTTTAGATTCGCGGCAGCCGTAAATTCTTTGGCAGGTATGCATGCCCTAGTACGTCCGCTCGGATCGCTCGCGCAAAAGCGTATGGCGTGCGGCGTGCGGCGTGCAGCGTATGGCGTATGGCGTCCGCGATCGAGACGGGAACAGGTTCACGGGAGAAGGAGATCGTTCGCGAGAATGCCTTCCACGTCGGCCGTTTATGATTTGTTTACTCGGATCGCCCTCGATGCGATGCGAACCCTAACCCGCCCATCGTGGCAGCCAACCACCGAGCTGCGAACTCTGACCCCCCGGCTAATTGTTGTTGGCTCTAGATCCCCGATACACGTATGTACGACTACGCCTGCACGTGCAGAGCGGGTCGCGGGACCCCGACCGGGCCTAGCGACAATTTTCTGATTGCTCTGCAGTTTTGCGCAGGCGAGTTCTACGCAGACGGAACGAACGCGATACTCTATCGCGTTGCCGCGTCTCGGGGATAATTTCCACGAAACTTTGGCGCCGTTTTATTCGGGCGATTCGGCTGAAATAACGTCGAGCGTGCGGGGCGCATCCCTGAAAGAGACTCCGACCGAGAATCCGTGTGTCTCCAATCTCTGGTCGATCGGTGTTCCCCAGGAAAAAGAGAAAAATGATGGTGACGGGGTAGGACGTTCGCGATCAAACGACCACGATCCGAGATTGGGATCTCGCGAGAAAAACGGGGAACCGAAGCGGCGGTGGAAGCTGGCGAAGGCGACCGGCGACCACCGACCACCGATAGACAGCAGAGGGCCGAGGGCCGAGGGCCGAAGGAAAAATGGATGGAAAAGAGATAGACACCGGGCATGGATCCGACCCGCTATCGCTGGCTCTACGGTCGGGAGAGAGACTTATCTGCTCTGCCGAGCCTCTCTCCTCCGCCACCCCATCTGGCCGTTTCCGATATTAAAAATATCAGCCGGCAGATAGGCGGTCGGCTATCGGCACTCGAGCACTCGAAGGAACTTTCATTAAAAATAGCTATCTCTATCTGAAGCCGGTACTACAGCAACACCGTGGGCTCATGCCAGACGCGGTTCCCCGCGCGCCGCGCGCCAACATATTTCTCTCGCTCTCTCTTCCTCTCGCCTCGCGTTGCCTCGCCTCGCGTCGCCTCGACTCGCCTCGACTCGCGTCGGTGGTAGGTGCTTTCGCGGAGAAACGGACACGAAGAACGTGCTCGGGCATAAAAACCGTGCTTTCTCAGGAGATACGGGATCTTATCGCGAGGCAAATGTTTGGAGCGGCGATATCGGCACGGTTTATCGGACTTCTTTCGCGGCGCCGCGCCGCACCGCGCCGCGCCGTTCTGCTCTCCGTTCTGCCAGACCTCCTTCTAGATTCGGTAATAATTATTAATCGAACTCCGACGAAAGTTCGGGAAAATTGACCCTGACTTTCGGCGTCGATCGGCGAGCAACGTGGATCGCTCGCGTCCGTTTCGCTGCTGCAATAATTAATTTGGTATCCCGAACGAGAGCGTAGCAGCGAGCGAGACCGAGACGGAAAGAACGAGCGGGAGAAACAAAGAGTGGAAGAAGGAGAGAGCGGTGCGCGCGTCGCTCGTAAGTACCACCGGTCAGGATTTCATAAATAAAGATACGAACAGCCGGATCGCAAATAAACTTACAAAGTATTGGAAGCCCGTGGCTGTCGGGGTGCTCACCTATAATCTCAATGGCAACAAGGTGCGCAAAGGGGAGGGGGAAGCTGGTAAAGACGGTAAAGACGGTAAAGAGGGTAACGAGGGTAAAGAGGGGTCCGTGGAGCGCGCGGGGATCGATAGATCGATCCATCGATGGGTTCCGTCCATCGGTAACACGCCTCCCTCCCTCTCTCTCTCTCTCTCTCTCTCTCTCTCTCTCTCTCTCTCTTTCCGTCTGTCCGAAGATCGTCTCGTGGATGGCGAGCCTCGTGCAAGGAGATGAGCGAAGGGAGCATCGAGTCGTCCGGGAACGATCCGGGCAACGCGCGCAAAGGGAAACAGAGAGAGAGAGAGAGAGAGAGAGTCGATCGGCATGTACGAGCATGTGTGCCAGAGAGAGGGAGAGCTGGAGGGAGAGGGCGAGGGCGAGGGAGAGAGAAAGGAGAAAGCCCCCAGGGGCCCCTCGTTGCACAATTATCTCATTTGCCGATCGGACCCTCCCACGTGTTAATTTGCTTGTTGGTTAACCCGGCGTCCCTCTTATCGTTTATTTCGTTCTTGCCTTTCGTGGAACCATCCGCGCCACCTCCTCCTTCATCGTCTCCGTTCTTCCCTCCTTCTGACCTCATTCTTCTTCCCTCGGTCTCCTCTTCCCTCGTCCTCGAAATCGCGGCAACCATCGGCTTCGAGTGCCCAAGTACCGATGGAGACGCGCGACAAGCGACAAACGACAAACGACAAGCGACGTTCGCAACGTTGCCATGGGACTCGCGAGCGCGAGCGCGAGTCGCGAACAGCGATCGATTAGTCCGTTGTCAGTTGTCCACTGATTTTATAGTTTAAGCTCAAGGAAAAATATTCGACCCGTCGATCGCTTCGGTTCAAGCTCCGCTGATTTATCTTTCCGTAATCGTTGATCGCTCGAGGAGATATCAAATAGAGACGTCGAATATCCGATACGAATCTTCCATCGTTTTTTACAACCGCTGGCACCGTTATCGCAATGCCATCGGAAAAATACGATCTCTCGAAGACCGATAAAGCTCGGCAAAGCCGTCTACACCGCGATTAGATGTACGAGTGGGTTAGATGTCATCGATCTGGTCACTGATCGATATCGCGGTCTCATCGGGGTTATCATCTCTCGGACTTTGCCTCCTCCGATTTCTGGATCGATCGCGTTCAACGAAGAAGCAGAAGGCGATAATGCACCAGCATCGGACGGAAGCAGGCAACGCGCGACGCGTCGCGACGCTCTATGCTCCACGGCGTCCGATGTTCGCGCGAGCGCCGCGCCGTGGCGGCGACACAGGGAGGAAGTGACGTCACGGCAAAGTAACGAGGCTCGCTTAGCTGCGATAAGCCGGTAATCGCGCGATCTTAATGAACTCCTCCCATTAACGCTCCGAGGCCGCGACCGGCTAACGTTCGACGAAACCTGCTCTTTTTCTCTCTGTTTGCCTGCTTTCGATCAGCCTCGTCGAACAGAGGAACGATCGAGAGCGCGGCGATCGCGAACGGATCCTCTCTCTCTCTCTCCCGATTCCTCCCCGTGGCATACAGGACAATGCCACGGATCAATTAATTAACGTTTCCGTAAATTGCAGAGGAGGGCGCAAGGTCGAGAAACTTTGGCTTTCTTTAGCCCACGCTGCCCTACCCGGCTTCGTGGCTGTCGAATATTTTTCAGTCTCGAAAGGCATCGCGCGCTCGACGGCGATGACGTACAGTCGGACGCAAGTGGGGGATATTCGGAGTTTACGCGAGATAGTGGTCGGATGATACCGCGATAATCGATCGACGACGCAATCGAAAGAAACTTCTTGTTTTGACCCGGCATTTTGTTTGCCGATCGACGTAAATTAAACACTTGGCAACTTATAATTGGCGGATACGAGTGTTTACTACGATACCGTCGAAAAATCACTTTAGGCTATTCAAATATTAATGAAACGCGCACGACACGTAGCTGCGGATCAACCTTTCACCTATATGCCAAATGGAAGCGATAACTTGAGAAAATTAGGTCACCTGGTCCCTTAAACAATCCGACGGTCTCTCTCTCTCTCTCTCTCTCTCCGGAGGAGGAGGAGGAATTCGTTTTTAACGTAGCAGCGAGAGGAAGTTTGCCAGGAATGCGGACTTACTTGTCAGTGGGAGGGTGGTTTCCGCTCTGAGCTGGCTAGCCCTGCGCTGCCTCCACAGAAGTATGCTCATCGCGTCCGCGACTCTATTCGGGCTCAATCGTGACTTCTATCTGCTCGTTGGGCCCGGTGGTTTCCGCGAACCGGTGTCGCGCGAATTGACCTAATCGACGACCCGCGAAGCGCAACGCGCGGCATCGTATTTTCGTCGAACTGTCGGATCTCCAGCGATTTCGGGTGAGTCAACCTGGACACGCTCGCGATTTTCAAGGTGGCCCCGATTCAGCGTCGATCAGATTGATCACGTTCGAGAGATCCATCGACGATAACCACGTCACGTTATCGTCACGAGCTCCGTGGCGGACGGGATCGACGATCGCGATCGCGATGGCGATGGTGATCGCGGAGCCAGATTACGATCCGCTTCGATCGAGCTGCATCGGCTGCACCACGGCCGCATCGATTCACGATTCACGATTCACGATCCACTATCCACTATCCGCGATCCACGATCCACGATCCGCGATTCACGGTTCCACGTTTCCACGTTTCCACGCCGGATAAATTCCGAAACTCGTCTCCGGATCGTCTGCACCCTCTCTAGATCCTCGATAGCAGCTTGGATCGATCGGTCGACGGAGGAAACTCGATCGAATCCGCTCGCTTGTTCTGGCGCGATCGATCGCGGAGCTAGAATCTTTTTCTCGCTTTTATCTTTGTATCTTTTCGTTGCTCCGCTCCGTTTACTCCGATCGATGGCTGTGCCCTCGGGCTCGTTAGGATCCGACAAATTACGCGATACCCTCGTACGCTTCCATCACGCGTTATCCTTATCTCGATCTCATCGATCAATATTCATTAAGTATCTCCGCGTGACGCGATCCATCGCGGAGCAATTCTAATTGGCGGAGGCGCGGCGTTAGAAATGCAATTTGTCCTCGGTATTGGTCCGCGAGCGTGTCCGCGCGACCGTTCTGCTCGATGTTCGATCGACTCCGCGGTCGTTCCGCTAGTTTCTTTTTGGCGACAGTGCCGGCTCTTCGATCTCTCTGTCTCGTTTATCTCTCGTTTATCTCCGAGATGCTAGGATCAGCAATTAGGATTCCAGAGAGCCGCTCGCGCATAGCTTCTTTCGTAAGTTCACTCCACTCCACTCCACTCCACTCCACTCGCGTGCATCACCCTCGAACCAACCGGATCGCCGATCGAGAACTCGACGCTCGACAACGTTGAAATTCACCGCACTCGCTGGCAAATATGTAGTCTCGACCGTTTCGAGGCGAGGCGCCTAAAAAGGTGGCAGGTAGTAGCGTTCTCGAACCGACGACCGATGCTCGTCCGCTCGTCCGCTCGTCGCCGGAGGTCGTTTCCGAGCAGTTTCCGGCGCTACGCAGGGATCCTCTGGCCCGGGTCGGGCTCGATACAGGGATCGGGGTAGGGATCGACGGGGTGCAACGATCCTAATTTCGAGCGGCAAGCAGCTACCGGGGGCGACGAGGCGGCTCGATAGGCCGATTGTCGTCGTTGTCGTTGTCGTTGCAACGGCGAACGCGGGAATAAACGAGCCGTGCGGATAATCCGCGTATCGCGGTCGGCCCGCGCTCGCTCTCCGCCAGCTCCGACAACTCCGACAGCCCCGGCAGCTCCGACACCGCCGACACCGCCGACACCGCCGACAGCTCTCCGGGGGCCGACTCTTATCGGGCCAGCGGCCGATAAGCCGCCGCGATCGGCATCTTATCGATCCTGCACACGCGCGACCAGTCCGAAAACCCGTGCCCGCGGATCATTGCGGAATCGCCGCACCGTTAAAAGTTTCGCCGATTTTTCCCGACGATTCGCCGCTTCTCTCCCCCTTTGCTACCTCTCTAAGGCGTCTTTGGGTCCAACAGTCGCGCAGGCCTTTCTCGCGAAGACGGTGGTGACTCTCGGTGAATCAGTTTCGGCTGGGTCGGGAGAGTAGACAATTGTTTCCGGGCGATAAGAAGAGTTCAACGCAGAATGGGCAGAGACCTTGGTCGGTTCTTGACGACGCGGCACGCCGCGCGCACCATAACAGAAGCGGTCCGTGCTCTATCGTTCGCTGCCAATGCAAATCGTGCTCCATTTCAGAAAATAACAGGCAGCGATCATGCTTTTCTTTCGTGCCGCGAATACTCGAATGGATTCCCCGAAGCGAGTTTGTGGGCTGCGGGGTCGACGGATGATGGGCGGACTCGCTCTGCCATCGCCGGGATCGCCTCCGGTCCGCGAGTCGAGCTTCCTTTATTATTTATACGAAACGAAACGAGCCACGCGCGCGCACTGCACTTTCACCACCTTTGCGACGATCGGATCGCAATTTTCGCAAAGCCGCGCGGAACTACGTTCCTGATCGGAGCAACGTTAAGCTATCCGTACTGCAGACTCCGTTTCTCCGATAGGTTGGCCATCGCTTCGAGCGATGCAATTAATCCGGCAGACGATCTTTGCACTCGTAGATTATCGTTACGCGTTCGGGCACAACGGTTACCACGGCTCTCCTCCTCCTCCTCCTCCTCCTCCTCCTCCTCCTCCTCCTCCGCGTCTTTCGCGAAAGGGGAACCGTTCGTTTCGAGCGGCGCGCGGATCCCGGTAGATCCCCGTAGATCCCCGGACGTCGCGGATAGATCCCTCTTGAATCCCTGCGCCGAGATCGCGTAGGCCGAGTCGGGAAGCGGTTTCCGACAGACTGTTCAAGAGTCGAGGGTAAGACGAAACCGCAGCGAGATGCTCGCTCCTGCGGGGAAGCGCTATCACTGGTTTCCAAGCGGCTCGGAGACCCATAGCAATGGCTACCTGTTATCACTTTCCTCTCTCTCTCTCTCTCTCTCGCTCTATCTCTTCGCGGCTCCGTCCCTAGCCCCGCTTTTCCGATCCTCTCGTCCTCTCTTTCTTCCGCTCTTCGTGTTCTGCTACCTCACGATAATGCCGGGCAAACATTCGGCTTCTCCCGTCCGCGTCTAAGCGGTCAGTCGGCCCGATCCAAACGGACTCGACCGAGGACAGTTGCCGTATTTCGGCGACAGGCTCCGAGAGCCAACCATTTACTTCAGCAATCGTCGCGGTTTAGCCCGGCTAACCGTCCCTCTTTTGTCGCGAACGCTTCCAATCGCTCCAACATTCGTAACTTTGTCTTTTCAGAGTTGAACGATTGCGCCGACGAAAGGCGACGAGCATCCTCTGCTAAATACTTTTTAATACCACGCCACGCGTAATATCTACGGCGCTGGGCGTTATCTGTAAGTTGGGTATTTACCGATTTGCAGCAAGACCAACGATCCATCGCGAACTCTGATTTTCTTATCATTCGATCTCGTCTTCGATCGCTATCGTTTCCCGCTGCGATAGGATCGTCGGTCATATTTTAAATAAAGCGATAGCTCGTACCAACTCTGCGTCGAGATAAACGAGGGAACCCGCCCTAAAATTCGTGCGGCGAACGATGAGATCACGAGGGAAGCGGCCGTCGACGATGTACGGACTTCCGTTCCGCAGCGACGTCTCCGTCGATAAAATTGCCGAAGAATCGGCCGATCGACGAGGCGTCGAGAGAGCGCGTCGATCGGACAGCCGGCAATTGAAACGAAACACAGTTGATCGCCGGGACGCGACGGTAAACAACGTTCCCATTGTGCTCGCGGTGCTCCGCTATCGGCGTATCCGGCTTCTCGATTGCGCGAATTACACGTCGCCCGCGAAAGGAGGGAAAAGAACGCGACGATACCGAGAAGAAGGAGAAAAAGGAACGCGAACGCGAACAAGCAGACCAAGGAGAAGGATGAGAAGAGGATAGAGCAGAGAGGAAAAAAATATAGGAGAAGAGGCGAGGCACTGTGAACGCGTCCTCGCGTATATGTCGGCGACATTGGCAGACTTCGGGGCACCAAAGCCACCTCCTGTCACTGCCGTCACGAAGCTTGAACTTCGCCGATAGCGCGCCGCGATAACGGATAACGATAACGGGCCGGGCGATACTCGTAACGCGGCACAACGGGCTCCGTGACTAATGGCGATAACGATAAGGACGATCGTAAGACACGTAGGGAACGGCCGTGTATCTAATAACCGTACTCTTTGTCTCGCGATTCGGCTATCGCCGACGCGACCCGTTTCGCCGCTCACGCCGCTCTCTAAGATTAGATTTTACAATATTCCCGACGGGTTGCAGCTTGCCAATCGCCAGTGACTCGCACGCGTTTCCGCAGACCCGGTTCCAGCTCGAAAAGTCTCCGCGGTCGCTTTGAAAATGTTCGTATCAAGAACCGTTCGTTTCGAGAACGGCGAGAGCTTTCCGACGCGAGACGAAGCGAGGGAAACTTATTGTTCTCACAATTGTTGTCGGCGTATTAAGAACGAGGTAAGAAACGGACGCTTCTCGTCGCGGAATTGTCAATGGCTGCTCCAGAATGCATTCGTCGGCGAGCACCGTTTTTAGAAGAGCTCGAAGAGAAACGCGTTCAAGAAAATTTGAATTCGGGACGGGAACGCGACGCTTCTTTCTTCCTTCCTTCGAGCAACGAGCGGCGAATCGATTATAGCGAGTGCGCCCGTGGGCTCGTATCTGCGAATGCATGCGATAAAAACGCCGATACATTTGTACGTAACGCGATCGCTGGTCGCTTCTGTAAATAAATTACGACACAACACGGACACAGCCGATGTGCAGCGATACGCGGTACGACGACGAACCAGTCGCAACTCCGAGTCGGCGACGTTTCGAACATTCGCGCTAGATCGATCGTAAATCCACTCTTTCGTGAAAAATCAGAATTCGATGGCAATCGCGATCTAGAAAACATAATCGAAGAGTTGCTCGATCCAAGCTCTCCGAACGGAGAAGGGATCGATTTATTCGGCGGGAGACGAATCTGCGAGCTCGCGCCTGGAATTATAATTTCAATTGCGCGTCGATGATTGACAGAGACGTTTGATTGCACTCTCATTTGTTCCTCCGGCTAATGGACGTATCGCTGAGCACTTTCTCCCGCCGCCGCTGCCGCCGCCGCCGCGTGTTTTCCGCCGGGTATTTATCGTTTCGATTTTCGCTGGATCGACGGCCACGGTGTTACGCAACGTCGCGACGCGACGCGGCGGGGAGACCGATTATTATTCCGGGACGATTGCGAAACCGGACAATTATCGTTCGCGCGATCGCTAATTACCTGCCAATAAATTATCGGCGACAGCCAGAACGCGCGCGCGCTCTCGCAGGTTCGTCGCCGGAGAACCAGTAGTCGAACTTGCGGCGCGCCGGTTCAACTCCTTTTTAATTAGATCGCTCGCGAATGATTTATGATCGCGCGGACTGCCGCGGTCACTTCGGACTACCGGTTAATTAGTTCCTTACCGATTCCGATAATACGCGACGCGACGTAATTATCGTTGGCTCGAAACGATTTCATTCGGTCGATCGTCGCGTCCGGCCGAGACGCTCTCGGAGTGTCCACCGCTTTGTCACCGCGGACGTTTCGCCGACTCGTCGTCGCCTGCGAAATCGTGGACCCTCCGACGACAGCTTCCTCGACGCGGTTTGCGCGACCCCTGTTGAGGTTCAGCTTCGAGTTTAGCTAGTCGAACTGTCCCCCCGAAAAACAGCCAGCCGATGAATCGCACCCATTGTTGCTCGTTTAATACAGCTGTCACCGACCTCGGTTCGGCACGAGGGGGCACCAACGATTCGCAGGCGGTGGCGAGCCGACAACCTTCAACCACCCACTTGGCCAGCGGCAATTAATACATCGTAAAGATCAAGCTGCTCTCGATAACCGGGGAGTCGAGGGCCGGGGCCGGGGCCAGGGACGGGGACGGGTGGCCGGTGGTCGGTCGACGAGTCGTGGTGGACGTTGTTGTCGAGCCTCGGCTCTTCGACGCGTCTGCTGGCGCGAGGAGCGAGGCGCGAGGCGCGAACAAGAAGCGACCACGAAGCGACCACGGGACAAGAGATTCCGCGTAGTCGCGCGAGAGAGGCGTCCGAACAGGCCCAGGATGGATCACCGAGGCGGTGTCGGTGACCGTTTCGTCTTCGAGTACCTCGAACACCCGAGTTCGAACGAAACCAACGCGGAGGGAGCGGCGTCGAATGCGAGAGAGAGACAGGGATGGAGAGGTTGGCTCCCTGGCGCCGTGTTATCTTATTCGTTAAGATCCTCCAGGCTAACTGGTGGGGTGAAACAGATCCAACAGTGGTCTCACTGTCTCGCAAGATTCTCTCTTGTTCCTCTGCCCCCCCCCCTCTCCCCCGCCGTTCGGCAACGGTCCCGAGGGAGCAAATCCAGGAACGGCTCTTCGAGTCTAGACGACGCGAGAGATAGCCCTCTCTGGCTATGGCTCTCTCCCTCTCTCTCTCTCTCTCTCTCTCTCATCTCTCTCGACGCTTTTACGCTTCTCGTATCCTCCTTTTATCTCGCTGCTGCTCTCATCTGTCCGAGGAGATGGACGGGGATATCGCGGCTAGCCGCTCCTGTCCGAGTCACCGACACCGGTTCGTGAAAATCTGGATCATTCCGGCGATCGGGGGCCAACGCCGATCCGCGCCCCGTCCGCTTGCTAATAGTTGGGGGAGATGGTCCGCCTGGATGCAAGATCATTCCGGTGTCGGCGGACAGAGTGCGGCTGAGAACAGGCAATCGTTGGTAGTATCGACTCGCGAATCTCGCCGCAACATATTAAACGATGGATGGAGGCTTTCGTCTGGTTCGCAGAAAATCGAACCGACGGCACAACTGTGCGGGATTACGAACCGGTCGGCTAGCGTTTTCCATCTTTGGAAAAACGCAAAATGAAGCAAACAGAAAAAGCCGCGAAGATAAAGCGGTAGGGGAAGCCGACAGCAACATCGGCGCGACATACATAATTCTTGTTCAGCGGGGTCGCAGCAGCGCGCGGGACAGCAGCACCGAGAGCATCGATAGCGCCGAGAACGCCGAGAACGCCGAGAACGCCGAGAACGCCGAGAGCATCGGTATGAAAATGTCCCCAGACGTTGCGTGGCGCGTCCAGGTGTGCGCGAGCCGTTTCTTTCCGCATTAAAAACGCGACACAGCACTGCGCCGCGTCGCAGTCTCTGCCCGCGCGATAGTCGCTCCGACGCGACGCGTCCCGACGCGAAGCGACGCGAAGCCCTCGCATCCCCCGCCCGCAGATGTCGCAAAACCCGGCTAGCAGCCGGCACCGAAGTTCTCCGATAGCCTGATGGTCATTTCTCATTTGTGTAATCTCCGCGCTCGCTACCCTCCTCGTCGTGCTCCAGATAGAACGGAGAAAAGGAGGGGAGTGCCGGCCACGCAGAGAACAAGGGAGGAACGGAGAGACAGAGAGGGAGGGAGGGAGAGAGGGAGAGAGAGAGAGAGAGGGTGGAGAGGGAGAGCTCTTCCGCGAGATCGCCACTCGGGGGGTGGCGTAAAGCGAGCATTCGTTCCGCGGGGCGGTTTTGACGAGGAAAACTCTGCCCTAATCGGCGTCGCGACGCGACCCCGACGCCTCTCCCGCCGCGTCGGGTAGCTAATCATAATTGCGAGCCACGATAAAAAGTGTCCGGCTCTTTTTCACCGTGGCCGGCGCTCCGGCTCTCTGCCGCCACCGGGCTCCGGGCGACGTCGCGACGGTGACGAAGTGCACGCTGCCACCCCGTGCCGGTGGGGTGGTTACCTTGCCCGACGCAGCCGACGCGCTCCTCGACTAATCGACCTCGAAACGCTGTTACGCTCGCCGAAGGGAATCGAGTGGAAAGAGATTGTCTTTGAGATTTTTTAACGCGAGCCAGGATATCACCGAGCGAGCCGACGATATATAATTTTGGGTTTCCGTTTCAGAAGAGTATTCGATCCGCGGCGTCGAATAATCGGGCAGCGAGGTAATCGGAGTTAGCGCGGGATCGGGAATATTTCTCGAACGGAATCGGCATCGGACGAAGGGAACGTACGAGAAGATAGATCGGGCGGATGGTTCGATTTTTTGCCCGTCCCATTGAAGGAGCCGAGGCGAGGTTTTTGCGGTGCAGCGTTAAATATCGAGCCACGACCAGAGGCATTGTCGTCCAGGCTGTCTTCCCCGCGCGCGCGCGTCACGCGGAAAGACTTTGACAAATCGTCGATCAACCCCCGAGAATCGCTTCCTATCTCGGGGACTCTTCGGTCCTGCTGAACTGGCCGGTGATCGGGATCTGGCAATCCATCCTCCCTTGACTTCTGCTTCTTGCCGGCTACCGACGAAGAATCTGCTCTTCTCTGGCGGAAATTCCATCCGGAACTATCGCGTTCCATTTAGTTTGCCGTTTTATTTTGCTCGGCCGTCGTCGTCCTCGTCGTCGCCGAGCTTCGAAAACGATCCGAGGAAATGCTTTGACCATCTCCGCGAACCAGCCATCAACGGTATAATTATCGCATCGGCTTTATCGTTTAAACTTCTAAGGTTGTACGGACTCGCGTTGCCAAGATATGCAAATCCCAAAGACCTGTTTCCGACGTACGCATTGGAACTCTCGGTTTCTTTCGACCGACTATCTCCTTCTTCGAATAATCGCAAACTTTTCAGTCATGGAATATATGTAGTCTCATTGGCAAAGATACGCGAACAGTTTCCACCGACCGATTTTCTAGTTTTCGTTCCAGCAGTCGTCCGGAGCCGTACTCGGGACCGAAAATTCGACAAGCTTTGGAATATTCTACTCAGTCTGATTCGTTTGAACGAGAACCGCTTTCATCGTCGCGCACGGCAAGGTTCCGTTAATCGTCGGTCATTTTCTACGTCCGTGGTTAATGGCTTAATGGCAAGTCGATGTCCAAGCAACGGCAGCGACGTTTCAGGGCAATACACTGGACAATTACACGGTCTTCGAGGCTCCTTCTGCAATCGGTTCCGCGGTAAGCAGCGGCCGGTATCGCGAAACAACCGCTGATAACGGGGACGCGCGTTTATCTTATCGCCCGGGGAACGGGGACCCTCGTTCCGATGTCGCGTCCCGTAGTTCCGTCGCGTCGCGTCGCCTCGCCTCGCCTCGCCTCGAATCGTCACGAGCCCGCGCGGCTCCTTCTTTTCTTTCGTCGAGTCCTTCCTTGCGCCGCTGTCGGACAGTGGATCCATTTATTCGCAAATGCCAAGGCCGAGGGAAAGATCGACGATCGGCCGGCCGGAGGTCGCCGGGATCTAACGACCTCCTATTCCTAGGCGCCTCGATCTCGCCGCGGCAATCCGATTCCCAGCCGAATTGCCGCGATACGACCGACCGAAATCTCCCAGCGAACACGTTTTACCGAAAACGAAACGCGCGGAAAACTTATGGACGCGTTCTTGGGATTAGGTTGGACACTCGTTTGCAACGTTCTTCCGCATTTCGTATCGATCTTCCCTTCTGTAACCGCCCGCGTTGCATCCTCTGTAATTGCAACCTGGAAATACAGGAAACTTTTTCTCGAAATTTAAGAAAACTTTCAATCACCAAGAACGGCCATATTAATTTGCTAAACATATTTGATCGAGCAAGAGGTTAACCGATTCGTTGACTCGTACTCGGACCAGGTGGAGGCGGAGGATAGATGCGTTTGTCGCAGCTCGGGACGCGCGCCGTTTCGCAAAGCCGATATCGTGTCACGGAGGAAAATTTGTCTGGATTTCTCTGGATTTTCCACGCAGCAGAGCTACGCGTCGCTCGCAAAACAAGCGGAAATCCCGTGAAGGGTGACCCGACGCGCCCCCGGTGAATCGTGTCAGGAGGTCGACGAGCCGCGTCGCTTCATCCCTCACGCCTGTTAATGCCACAGTTTTCGACTGGCGGACGCGCGTCCACCGTTTTGCGACGACACGCGACAGGTGGGCATCGGCCCTCTCCAAAATCAATTCCGTTCCCCTCGAATATCTTGCCGATCGATTCGCTTTTAAAGCCGCGCAATTCT
Organism: Augochlora pura; assembly: GCF_028453695.1. Lineage (NCBI taxonomy): Eukaryota > Metazoa > Arthropoda > Insecta > Hymenoptera > Halictidae > Augochlora > Augochlora pura. The sequence continues at coordinate 14,126,155 of NC_135780.1, forward strand.
ATAGGTCGCCTCCCAACAGAAATAAATAACCGGACGTCTTCCGGGGCCGCTTCTTTCGAAAGGAAACGGCAATCGCTTCGCGGAAGCGATCGCTTCGAACGAACCGCGAAATTTCCCAGCCTGTGGCAGCCACGTGGCCACGCGGCCGTCGTCCCTCCCTCCTTTCTTCGCTTCCCTTCCACCGTCTGGTGAGAATACCGGCTGTTACGCAACCGTCCGTTAAGTGGCATACGCGAAGAACCCATTAGGTCTGCACGTGCTCCTTCCGGTTCTCGGTCGCGGGATTCGCGGCCGAGTCGCGTTAGCGTTTCCTCTCGAGTCTCTAGTCTCGAGACTCGAGACTCGAGACTCGGAAAGGATATATGTACGAAGGTACGCGGGATATTGCATAGGCTGCCCCTCGAACACGTGGCAGCCGCTGGCAGGACGTCTTCACTTTGAACGAGCACCCGGCCGCTCGGATACCTTCCTCGAGAGATAACGCTGCCGGGCAGAGATATATGAATACGCCTATCGATGCGGTCGTTCGGGACGAGGACGAGACAAGATAAATCAACTCGTCGATACGATTTCCTCGCGGCCGCCGATCCTGGAAATCCTTCCGCAACTTTGCCATTAATATTGCGGCCCGGCCGCTCAACGGGTTATCCCCTGCAATTAATTCTTGGTCTCGCGGCACGCTCGCGAACCGATTCCTCTCGATTACTTCCCGAGACTTCTGCCAGACCGACGCTAATGTTTCCTGCAACATTTCTAGACTGTGGACTATTCAATATTCAACCTCTGCGAACGTCGATTAGGAGCCTCTGCCCCGTTGCTATTATCGCGGCGCGGTATCGGACCCCGTTAATAGGGATCGATCGAGGACGCGCCGCAAAACTAGTATCGGCGAGTGAAAAAAGAATCGTGTTACCCGTTGACGCGTGCGAGCTTACACGGTTTTGTCGAAGGGTGAGAGATTTCGAGGGCGAGCGCGAGGGCGAGGGCGAGGATGAGGGCGGGAGCGATGTCCGAGCGAGAGAGGCGATCGACGGGGCTGTGAGGGGTTGGGGGGCCATCGAGTGGAAACGAAACAGAGTCCACAGAGTCTCGGTACGAGTGTCGGCAGCCAATTCACGGTGTGCGGATAACATCGAATATTTTTCGAGCGAATGTTAACGGAAAACAAACGAAAAGGCGAACACGAAAAAAGGAAAGGAAAGCGAGCGAGAGCGAGAGAGAGAGAGAGAGAGAGAGAGAGAGGATCCACCGATGGCGGCAAAGAGAGAAAACGGAGTTGCTGGGAGCCGGGGCGAAAGGGGATGGCGCAATGAACGGAGGGACGAGGCGGGGGGAGGGGTGGGCGGCGATTCGTGGGTGGAGGACGCTAAAAGGCCTGGGACGAACTTTTCGACAATAACCGGCGGCGGGCAGGCGGTTATTGAATTTTTATTGGCGACGACGAGTCAATTTGCGATTAAACCCTCTGGCCGGGTCCGCGCGCCCCTCGGAGCCCCTCGGAGCCCCTCGGAGCCCCGCGTAACCCCTCGGAGCCCCCAGAAGCTGGAAGGTTGAACCGAGGCTGCGGCTCGTTGCAGCTCGTGCCAGGCTCGATGCGAGTTCGACAGTTTGCCCGAAGGAGGAGAGAGAGGACGTCTCCCGACCTCTCTTGTCCGTCCGACGAAGGACAATTCCATCGGCTAATGCGAAAGTTGGCTTCCGATACGGAGGAACGTTTGAGGGACACCAAATTATTACGTCCGTCAGGGAAATCCGCGGGATTTCAATGGGGCTGCTTCCTTTCGACTCCGATTGCTGGATTCGGACGCGAAGCGACGGCTGACGCGATACGTCTTCCAACCGGCGATGCATCTCCTAGAGATCTCGCTCCTACCGTCGCCAACGATTTCAGCCACGGGATCACCGCTCGGCATTACTCGTAGAAAATTAGTTTCTTCTTCTTCTTCAAAGCCAACCGTTTTGCACGTAAAATCCATGACATTTGAAGAAACACCGCGTACCCTCGCAGCGATCCCTCGAGTAAAGAGCACGCAGCGTGCACAGCCTCGTCGAGTCGGTTTTCCTCTGGATTCGCGCAAATACCATCGGTCTAATTATTGGCGGCTGTTACGTAGTCGAAATGCTGGAAATATCGCGTCGCGGCAAGATGTCCGCGTTCGCCGGCCAGCCTGTAAATCGTCCTGCATAACGTGCGCAGAAATTAACGACGCTTTCAGCGAATCGTTATCCACTCCCGCTGTCCGCGCTATGTTTTATAGCGTTAGAAACTTCGGGACCGGGCATTATCGCGGAACGTTCGATATCTTTGTGCATTGTATTTCCCGATCGATCGCCGACGGCTCGCGATTTTTCTAATCTAAACGATTCCGCTTCGCGTTTCGCGTGCGCTAAAAAGCTGCTGGATACAAAATCAAAAATTCCTTCTCCGTTGATTTTGGTTTTCTCGGCGCGGAGAACGCATTGGTTGGATGGAAGCGAGCATCGAAGCGTTGTTTCACAATTTCCGAAATAAAAACGAACAAGAAGGAGAAGCGGGAGGAGCAAGAGAAGAAGGAGCGTAATTTCGCAAGCGCGCATGTGTGCTCTCTCTCTCTCGGGTCGATCCTAATTGCAAGCGCGATATAGGCTCGCGATCGCGCGCGTGCACGCGGCGCTATTTATCGGCGAAAAGTGCAGGACCGTAAATCGGAGGTTAACGTTTGTCTCGGCGTTAACCTTTTCCGCGTGAGGCGTCGACACCTCAGATAAGGAACGTCTGTTAAGGTACATGCATCCGAGTCTAATAAGCTTCTCCTCGGTTTCTACGAGATAAATATCGGCGAGCGAGCCGGTATGTATCCCGTGCAGCCTCGCCGGGTGATTTACAAGTATTCTGCATCGGCAGATCGTTGGGAAAATTATCCCCCGTAAAAATCCCGACCGGCGAAACTGTTCGGGATCGATCGCGGATAACCTTCTCCAGAAAATGGCGGAAATTTGCGTAACCGCGACGATACCTCCGCCGGAACGTTCTCGTCCTCGGCGTACTCGACGCGTTATTTTAAAAACCGCGTCGATACTTTCTCGGCGGCAGTCGTTTTCTCGAGCGCGCGATTTTTCTTGGCCGTTCGACGGAGCCTCCTCCAAAAGAGAGAGAGAGAAAGGGAGATCCATCGTTTCGAGGCGGCAGCAACCGGATGCAGCCGATTGTCGCGAACCGGCCAAAAATGGTACGAGTCTCTCTCCCGACCAGGAAGACCGCGGGGCGCTGGGAGCTCGAAAGAAAAGAGACCGTCTAAAAATACACGCTCGACTCTAGGTGGGAATGATTCGGTATCTCGTAGGACGTCACGGGGGTCTGAAATATGAGAGATACGACGGACCTCGCCCCCGTACCATCCCATTCCCTCGATGGTGCATTAGCGCTAATCTCCGCTCTTTAGTCCTCTCTTTATCTTTTCTGGCCTCGTCCTCGTCCCCGTCCCCGTCCACGTCCTTCTCTCCTCCGCCTCCTCCTCCTCCTCCTACTCCTCCTCCTCCTCCTCCTCGCCGTCCTCGTCCTCGTCCGCCTCTTTTCCGCCGGTCGCCTCGCCGCTCCTCGCCGCATCTCGACCGTTCTTCGTGGGTCCCCCCTGTTCTAGCCACCCGGGGGAACGAGTTCGAGCTCGTCGGGGAGCATGTATTATACCTGTTCGTTCGCAGCCCACCTCGGGACTCGGGACTCGGGAGGACTCGGCGGGCCACCTTTATCGGCGTCATCTAATCGGCGCGATCCGTTATTTGGTGGCTTCGGTGGGTGCATTGTAGGTACGTGTGCGCGAACGATGCCCAGCGTCCCCGGGCCCGCCAGAGTTTTGACACTCGGAATCTCATTAGCGATCGTGAAATCTACTCCGGTCGGCCCACTCTCGTCGGGCCCTGGCCTCGAGAGAGCTCCGGGGCCTCGGGCCTGGGATTACGAGCGGACCCCGAAGCTGGAAGGTGCGGGGCCCGTGAACGAATTCCTCGGGATTTCACGCCGAGCTCCCCTCGACCCCTCGGCCACCGTCCGGCTAATTATATAATACGACTCGACGGGACCTGGCTGGGTGGGGCTCGCGCTCGTTCCCGGTCCCCCCATCCCCCCGCGCCAGCCTTTAATGAAGTGTTTGGGGGAGTTTATGTGCCCCCTGCCTCCGCTTCCAATTTGTTTCCTCGTTTAACGCGGTGGGTCGGGGTCGTTTCGGAGACTTTGTTGCCGTCGGGTTGGTAGCTCGATGGATACGCCGCGTTCCACGCTTGGGACGGGGGACACAAGCTGTCGTTAACCGATCAGTCGGCCGACGACCCTCTCTCGCACTCCTCCTCCTTCTCGCAAGTTTGCGAATCCGCGAACCGCCAATCGACGAATCGCCGAAGGAAATCGTTGCATCGACTTGTCGATGAATCATTATCTTTCTTATCGCGGCTTATCGTTGCCCCGCGAACCTTTGCGGGAAATAAAAAACAGCCGATTCGGAAAATCCCGAGTTACGTAACCGTTGGAGCGTTCGTTTTCGTTCCGATAGGCGAGAAATAACGTTCGCTCGTTCGACGACCGCTTTTACCGGGTTTCTCGAAACGAATAAAACCTGTTTAAACGGAATTTTTCTCGTCGAAGGGGAACCCTCGCGGAGCAAACAATTTAGGGTACGTCGTGATGGGGAAGGCAAGTTGGTATCGCGATCGAATCTCGGGCATCAGCCGCGGTGAATTACCCGCGGAGAAGCTATCGGTAACTAGCCGAAAGTAGAGTGTCGATATCACACGTCGTAGGACATCGGCAGTCTCGTTGAAATGCTCAGATAACGGGGTCCGTAATGGCGGCAAGTTCCGCGTCGCGGAGCGAAGCGGCGCGGCGGTTCCCTGGAATCAATGAATCCGAACGCGATAATGCCAACTTCTGCCAAGAACCGAGTCACCGCTTCTCCGAGTCGTCGCCTAATCGGCCGATATACCCCTTTCGAGTCGGCTGAGAAGCGGGTCCCTTCCAGCAGCCATCCGCGAGGAACGCGCCATCCTCCGCTCGTCTCGAGGGGTGACTAAACGTTTGCGGCGTGTCACAGGACTTGGGGCGGCTCGACGGCAACCGAAACGCCGTCGGTGCCCCCACCTACTTTTCCGTGGCCTCGACGAGTGCCTCGCGATCTATCTGGAAAGATTAGGACCTCCGGAGGAGGATCGATTCTGTCTGCTGCCGAATTCGCGAGCGGAACGCGTCCGTGGAGCTCGAGAGGGCCGAAAATCGGTGTCGGCCGGGCCGGCGTAAAACGCGGGAAAAGTTTCGCGGCAGATAAGCGAAAGGAGCGAGGACAACAGGGGGTCATAGGAACGCGTTTGGCTTCGACGCGCGCTAGATGGGCGATACGTCGTTACACCTAGGTCCGCGACACCCGCGGGGACGAGAGAGAGAGCGAGAGAGCGTGGTGCGGTGCGGCGGTCGGAAGGCGGCAGGCGGCAGGCGGAAGGCGGAAGAGAGACGAGGCGCGAAGCGCAAAGCGCGAAGGGGTGCCGCCGCCCGTTGGAACGAGCGAGAGGCAGAGTTTGACAGATCTTCATAAAGGCACACACAACTGTGCCGCGGCGATAAGGGAATCGGGAGCAGGCATCTCGTCTCCCCCGCCCCCCGCCCCCTCTCGTCCCCGTCCCCTCTGGTCCCCCGCCGGCCCCGCGCTCCTCCTCCCACGCGGCGGGAGCCAGCCGCGCGGTCCACCCGTCGGCCACCCCCGTAGGGGCTTGGAAAGGGGTGCGCGGGAGAGGGATAGAAGCACGGGCACTCAGTCAGTACGCTGCTATCATTTTTCCACACGAGTGGGCGGCGGCGTCGGTGGTTCCTGGGTGGTACTACGCTTCTGCTCCTCTTCCGCCCTGCTTCCCTCTCTATTCCGCCCCAAGCCGCGGCCAGGACGTCTCTCGCCTCGCCTCGCCTCGCCTCGCCACTCTGCACAGCTCCTCGCGCTTCCAGGCGAGTCGAGAGCAGAGAGTCGCGGCGCTTTGCGATCTCCCGCCAGAACCGGGAAGATCGTGCTTCATTTTCGGTTAGCTATCGGGACCGTTCGGCTTTCGGAGGTGGAGGCTTTCAGGAATGTTCGATGGTCCGTTGTTTCGAACTTGGTCCGACGTCCGAGAAAATTAGGGGGTTCGTAGATTGGAAGATGCAGGGGAAATTGTTCGCGTTGGAGAAACGGATCGGAGAGAAAAGTCGAAGCCGAAGAAACACAGCCGGTCGACGGCCCGAAGCCGCGATCGGTCGAGAAACGAGAGATGGATCGTCGGAATCAATTCCAGCGGGCACGATCATTTTTCTATTTTCCGTCGCTTATATTTCGCTATTATTTTCACGGCTCGCGATAAATCGAGCATCGTCGCCTGCAACCGACCACCTCGGGCCACCCACGCGCGTCCAACTTCCCCCCCGCCCCGTTACATTCTACGCCGTTACAAATCGCTCCGACTGTCTAGCGCGGTGTTCTCTCCGGGCGATGATCGAGCGCGGCTTCGCCAGAAGGATTCCTGCTCTATGGTGATAAGGAACGGAACGATTTCTTAAGGCGGATTCCCCTGAAACCCGGTGAAGAACGGACCGATGTCCTGTCCGATGCTTTTTCGATCCGACGCGCCGCCCAGCGACCGCCGACCGCTTTCTCATTTTCACCGGCGTTCCCCTTTTTTCTCTTTTCTATCCGACTGGGGTAGATCGTGAATTATCGCGGTGGAACGCGGACGCGATTTACCAACCGCACCCTACCCGTCGCGTTAATTGTCAGATTCCGGACAATAATAATCTTATAATAATTTTCGAATAACCAAGAATCATTTGAAAGTAAAGTTTTTCCGGACATGCGCGATAGAGAAACAGCACGAGTGGACAACCAACGGTCGACGGAGGGTCAGCGAACGTCTCTCGAGGGCTAATTGCCGAAGGAGCGATTTTTGTGGACCACCCATCGGGCACCCTCGATAAATCACCGCGTCACCCGACTCCGGACGTGGATAAGGAGGTTCGAATAAGAATAAAGTGTCCTCTAGACGCGGCGGCAGCGCGCGCCCCGCATCGTGGATTCCAGTCACGTGTCCTATCGGAAATTAGAGCCGCGTCAAGTCGAGCGAGCCCGGCTCTCGTCTCCCGTTCCACCCTTTCCACCCTTTCCACCCTCTCCACCCTTTTCGCCCCACTCCGAGGACTGACTCCGAAGTTACGGGGTTGCGAACGACCACTTGGTCGGAGAGACGAGAGGAGCCGCTCCGCCGGTTATACGATCCAGATCGGTTTTCTCGAGCGGCCGAGCCGGGTCGGGCTTGCTCTTACCGAACCGAACCGAACCGAACCCTCCCCGAGACCTCGAGGAGGGCTCTCGAGCGCTTCCTGCAAATCTTCCACCGTTTCCACGGTGGACCGTTTCATCGATCACGGGACTCTTGCTAGCGCTCGTCTAGTTTCCCGTCGATCCTCGCACTCTTTCCGCGCCCCCAGATTTATCGCCTCTCTCCCTCTCTCTCTCTCTCTCTCTCCGCGTTTTCTCCGCGGCTGTCGTCGGTCGACCGCCTATCGCGATTATTAAAGTATTTTCGAGCGTCGAAATTGGAAGAAATACGCCCAGGACGCGTCGCGAAGAGGGCGAGGAGCGGCCCCGTCGGAAGAGCACGCGGCGCAAAGTCCTCGCGATCCGCGATAACTCGAAAACCGCAGGACGGTCGCCGCGTTGGCCGCTGGAAAAAGGCAGGGGCGGCTCGAGGGTGGAAGGAAGGAGGATGGGGATGATCGGCCGAGGGAACGAAGATGAAGCCCGTCGCGGCGCCCGCGGGAGTGAAAAAGCTGCTGGCGTCGGCTGGATGGATTTCCAAGCGCGAATCGACAATAATTGTCTGAATCGGGCGTGCTCGTCGAGCCGGGCCCCCTTCTGTCCGCCCCTCGGCCTGCTGCCGGTTAGCCACCCGTTCCACGTTCGCCGCGTTCGCCTCGTTCCCCGCTCCAGGCCGCCGCGGCAGCAGCGCGAACCTTTGCCCGCCACCGCCACCGCCGCGCTGCTCGCCCGCGATGCTAGTCGGAACCCGGCCTGAAAAGAGAGTCTCTGGTTGCGCGAGAGAGGGTGGTTACCGTTCGTTCGAAACGAAACGAGCCGAAAGACAAAGGAGCATCCCGTTCGTCGAATCGCACGCCCCGGCGTCGTCGAGCATGGCGTATCTACATCCCCCCGGCACGGTCTATTCACAAAGTCCCTTGTACTCGCGCCTCGCGCCTCGCGCCTCGCGCCTCGCGCCGCCAACACTCGAGGACGAGAGAGAGAGAGAGAGAGAGCAAGAGGGACGAGAATGAGAGAGAGAGGCCCGGCCAACGATTATTGCCGATACATCCACTCGGCGTCGGCATGCCTACTCTACTCTCTCTCCTTTTCATTCCGTTACTTCAGCTCTGCTAGCTCCGGCCAGAGATTAGCTCCGAGCCAGTCGCGCACCACCTCCTCCACGTTCTCATCCTCCTCGTCGACGTCGTTTTCCACCCCCTCGACGCCGCGTCTCCGCCAGCTCGGTGCTCGGCATCTCGCACGAGCGACACCGGCAGCCGAAGAAGAGGACGTGTGTCGAGAAAAATGTGCCCGCCGGAAGATCGATCGGCTTCGAGAAACCCGACGATTGTCTTCCCGGCCGCCTGCTCGAAAGCCCGATGGATATTGAATTACCCAGGGCTTTTTTTAGCTGATGCGGACGCCGATGGCGGCTCGACACGCTCGCGACGACGACGACGACGACGACGACGACGACGACGACGACGAGCTTTGTGCTAAGTCGCCGCGAAATAATGCTCTCAACGATTCAGCTGTTCGACAGATTGGGGGTGCTGCTGCGCTCTGCTATTTTCGAAGATACACGCTTTCGACGGATGCTCTCCGCTGCGAACGCGGGTTCGAGCCGCGTCGACGGAATCTCGTGTCGTGGAAGCACCTGCGTGCCAGTTGGACGAGACGGTGAGTTTCTCGTCGAGAGATCGTGGAAAACGGAAAACAGTGAATAGGACGAGGAAAGATTTCCCGACAAGGGGGACCGGTCATTACCGGCGTCGCTACCACCGCCGCCTGCCTGCCTGCCTGCCTGCCATCGCCATCGCCACCGCGGAAACGAGATTTACGATTTCACCGCGAAGGCTTTCCCTACGGTGCACGCCACCTATCCGTTTTTGGTGGCACAGTGGATGCCCTTAAATGGTCTCGCCCCGTCTCTCTATCTCTATCGTGATACGCGACGCGCACCCACGCACGCCGCGTCGCGCTGCACCGCGCGGGTTTCCGCGGGCCGCGGATGTTGCGCTCGGCCGGCCTTAATGTCTCACGATTGTATTCAGAAACCGGGGTTCTTTTTTTCCACGGACTCTGTTCCAGCGTGGTGCGCCCGGAGCTGGATACCTCCACCGTTTCCTCGTCCTCCTTCTTTTTTCTCTCTCTCCCTCCTCGCTCTTCTTTTCCCTGACTTCCACCTGGCCAGCGACGGTGGAAACGCGATGCTCGAGAGTCGAACCGAGGAAACGCTTCCACAATCAGAGATTTTTCTTTCGCCTTTACCGGAATGCCTCCTCGTCGATCCGCTTCCGCGTTGCTCGTTGTTTAGACGAGCTCGTCGACGGCATTTAACCGTCCAAGCCGATTTCGAGGAGGAATCGAGAGAGAGAGAGAGAGAGAGAGAGTGAGTTCTTGTCGCAAGAAGATCGAACGTTCGAGGAACGCCGGACAGACAGCCGACCGGTATCGATAAGCCAGCCGATTAAATAATGATCTCGCTCGGAGGTAATGATTCGCGAGGGATCAACCCTTAGAGCGACGATACGCGCGGCCTAATAAATTCCTGGTCGCCGGAAATATTCAATTACACGATCCATTCCGGCCTTCAGCGGGCAACGTATCGCGATCCAACGCAACTGGAACATTTTCAACCAAACTCGATCCATTATTCACAACTAATCGCTCATGAATCAATAGGCAGCCGGGATCGCGAGCCCGCCGAAACGAAACGAAACAATCGCTCGCGTCGCGTCGCGTCGCGTCCCGTCGCGACGAGTCGGCTCGTGTCGGCCGGCTGCGCCGGTGTGTACGAGGGGATTAACACCGACGGATCTAGCATTTTATTCCCCGACAAACGAGCGGCCGTATCTTTCGAACAAAAAGAACAAAACAACAACGCGACCCGTCACAGAACGATCTCGGCCGATTTCCATTCCTGGTCGAGCGCGAGGCTCTTTCACCGAAACGCGCTTCCACGGCAACTCGACTACGAAACTCGCCTAACTCTGTACCCGTATCTCTCTCTCTCGCGCGCGCGCGCGCCCACCGCGATAATAACCAGCCACGCCGCGCCGGTTACAAGATTTATTTCTGCTCTCGGCGACGCGGGACGCGCGACGCCGTAACTTTTCCATCACTCGTTCATCTTTCTCCGGTTCCGAAACAGCTCGCGATCACCGTTCAATCCCGCGGTTTCAATTTTTCCCTCGCCCGTTAAATCGGCAAATTGTCGCGTTTGTTACCGCGACCGTTTCGTCTCTTCGGGCTGGATCTCCCGCTCCGAATTATTCGGACCGGTCGCGTCGCACTTTATTCCGCATCCGAAAGAAAAATGTGCTCTGGCCGATGGAAATTTTTGTACGACTTGTTGCCGTGCCGGGGCGCGCGGAGAGATCGCTCGCGGGATCGCGATCCGTCTCTCTCTCTTTCTCTCTCTCTCACTCTCTCTCCGTCGATCGCGGCTTTCTCCTGGAGGAAGATCTAGTCATCGCGGAGGTAATCGGCTAACTGTAAATGATAATTCCCTAGCGCAGAGTTTTCCGCGGGATCGGCCAACTCCTACGCGAACGGCTTAATCCGAGAACGATCTATCTGTAGCTGAGTTTCGATCGTTTGCCGGTTGTTCTACGCGCTCTCTCTCTCTCTCTCTCTCTCTCTCTTTCTCTGGATCCGATCTCTGGCGCGCTCTTCTATTCGCTATCGAGAGTATCGAGACATTCGAGACGAATCGATCGGATCCCGCCGCGAGAAGAATTCCGAACGACGAGGAGCCGAGCAGGAGAGGAGGTATCGATCCCTCGATCCTCGCCGTGTAGGATGTCTCCGGGCGTGTTACCAGCGAGGAAATGATTTAGAGACGCCGTCGGCCGCGTTTAATAATCGAGGGCAGAGGTGTTCGACGGAAAGCTGATTCACGGCGCGATAGACATTTATATGTGTCGGCGGCGCGGCGGTTGTTTATGTTTATAATATTGTTGGGCCACGCCTTCCTCGACGCGCGTCCGCTCGCCCTCGGAGGAATATCTATATTGAGAATAATGTGCTGCGAAATTGCTGGTAATTGCCCGGGAAGATTGAATGCCGTGAGCGTCTCGAATCATGGTTTGCGACAACCGTCTCGCATTCGATCGTATCAAGAATCGGACGCGGGGCTCGAGTTTCAAATAATATCGAGACACATTTTCCTTTTATATTTTTAACGAACATAGGGCGAGTTTCGCGAAAATTGTTGCGTTCCGTTCGGCTGGCAGGCCGCGAGCGTAAAAATCGTCTCGAAAGGTGGAGGAAAGAAATCGACGGGAGGGTCTGCGCGGATCGAGGGGCCGGCATAAAAAGTTTCCATAGAATGTAGCTTGGCTTGGACGAAATTACAAATTACTCGTGACGGCAAAGATTTTCCAGAGCGGGCCACAGGGCCAGCCAGCCAGCCACGTAAGAACTTGAACGAGCGTTAAGAAGCGTGACAGCGTCACCGAGGTTGGTCCTGCTCCTGCTCCCGGTCCTGGTCCTGGTGCGGGAGGGTGGCGGAGCGGATAAGGAGGCCGGAGGACGATTAAACGGCAGGACGTGGCCCGGGGGGCCGGCCACCCAGCGCCCGTCGACCGGCGCCCGGCACCCGACACCCGGCCGAGGAGGTCTGGCAAACTTTTTAAATACTTTCCAAGTTCCTAAGGATGACAAATTGGCCGAAACTCCGTCGTGGCTGAAGGTATCGCGGAGAGTGTTCTTTCTCCGGCGGCCGATTAATTCGAGTCTCCTCTCTTGTCTACATTAACCCCGGCGACTCCCCCCCGCGCAACCACCCTCGACTCTTCTTCTCTTCTTCTCTTCTTCTTTGCTGCCTGCCACTTTGTCAGGGGACGGCGACGCAATTTGGGTCACCGGGGACGATAAGCGGTTTAATTTCTTCGTTTGACAGGTTTTCGGTGGGAAGCCGCGGCGGGTCGAGGGTGCGATCGAACGAGCAGGAGGATATCTTCCGCGTCCCATCGAACGAGGAAATGTATGGAAACGATGCGGTGAGCGCCGATCGATGAGGCTTGTTTAGCTTCGAATTCGTAAACGATGGTAGAAAAGGAGGAAGAGGGAGAAAGAGTCGAAGCTGCAGCGACGCGGTTTTACGCGGGGTTTCCACGCGACCGGTGAAACCAGCTTTATTTCGTGGGTCAATTTCCGGCAGAAACGCGGTCGTCGGCGATCCGCCTTGCGTTGGAAGAAGAGGGAAAAGAATCGGCTCGACGAAAGCCTTAATCGAGAATCCGTAGTCGGAGGCGAAGCTGGCAGGCAGGCAGGCAGCCAGGCACGGCCGCACGACCGCGCAGCCAGACGTTCATTTAATTATTATCGCCCCTAATGAATCTCTCGTTCTGTCCCAGCCTTCCTCCATTTTCTCTTCGCCGGCTCATAATGGATTTCTGCGGCAAGTTCGGAGCCGCCTCCTCCCTCCGTCGCGCAGAGGTTTGTCGTCTTCGGGAAACGTTTTCGCGATATGGGTCTATACTTTCCGCCAGCAGACGGTCGTGCGAGCGGAACCGAGCGAAATGGAGCGGCGGGGAACTTGGTTCGACGCTCGACGCTCGACGCTCGACGCTCGACGCTCAAGATCTAGGATCTCGCCCTCTCGACGATTCTCTCGCTTCGCGGTGATGCGCGCCGTCTTTCAAAAACCAACGCGCAGCTTCTCTCCGATCGCTCGTTGCAATTCTCGGAGAATATTCCTGCCAACAGATGCCCGTATCCTCCCCGCGCTTCCATCTCGCGCGATTCATCGATTCGATGCCCAGCACCGATTTTCTATAGGCGTTTATCGCCGAGAGCAGTTCAGCAGTTGGACGTTCGCGAATCGGGAGCATTGCGAGCAGGAGCCTACCAAAGACCTTGGATCCGCTCCAGAGCGCGGTTAGCCTCTGGAATAATCCAGGCTCTTTGACCGATTTAAACGGCCGCGCCGCGCCGCGCCGGGCCGGGCCGGCTACACCGCCGCGTCGCGTCGCCCTGACAAGCCCCACGCCGAGAGCAGAGACAAAAATGCCGCCTCGCGCCCCTCCGCGTCGCCCTTTCGTTCTCCAGAGGTGCGCTATCTCCATGGAGATAGGGGAGGGAAAAACACTCATTTTTATACCGTCAAAATGTGTTATCTTGCCGGCGCGGCTCGTCTCCGCGACCCCTCCCGCCCCTACGGCCCTCGCTCTGCCTTTTTACCTCTTTTCCTCCTCCTCCTCCTCCTGCTCCACCTTTCGGATCCGCGTCTCTCCTCGGCGAGCACGCCACGCACGCACACGCGAGCACGCGCGCGGCACTCACACGGCCGCCGCCGTGCCTGGGGGCGGAATTAACTCGCCAGCAGATATCCACTCTCGAAGCCAGCCACCGGCCTCCACCCCCTTCGGACCAGCCACCGCCTCTCCACCGCTCCGTCCTCCACCCTCGCGACATTCGTATTGTCTGCCGCTCGTCCGGAGGGGGCTCGGGCTCGCGCGACGAGGCCAGAAAAACCTGCCCGTGGATTCCTCCTTTTTCCAGTTCGACACCTTCGCCTCCAGCCCACCCTAGCCTCGTGTCCCCTCGATGACACGCTCGTGCGAGCAAATGCTCGGGCTAATGCCCGCGCGCCTTCGAAATTCAAGCAGAAATTCAAGCATCCAAACACGTGAACCTCGTCGATGCTAAAAGCAAACGGTCGACTCTCGGAGCCGAGACAAAGTTTTGCAAACTTTCAATTCGACGGAGGAAGCATGCGCCGAAGGAGGCATTGGCCAATCCGTTGTATCGTCTCCAGAAGAGGAAGCCGATACAGGGCTGGCTGTCTGGTTACGCGGACCAGTTCCCCCCGTAGGTGCATGCATGCACGCGGCGGCAGTCAAGGATTATCGGTCAGATATGTTAATTTGCGCGGCGGCGCGGCGGCGCTCGGCCGCGACCAGACGCGTCGCGTTCTCTTTCTGGCGCGCGGAGCGCGGGAGCAGTGCGCTCTATTTAAATTAGATCGCCAGTCACCGGGGTCCAGTTTCTCGTTCTAATAGCTTCGCTTCATCCGTGAGTTACGAGCCCGACATCGGCCTAACAAGGCGACCGGCGAACCATTCTTTCTCGGAGCGATGGTGATCGATTACAGGAAATTTCTGGTGAAAGGGATCCGGTCGATCGCGATCGCGATCTCCGCGCCATACTCCATGGAAATAATTAACGGTATGGAGCCGGTGGGCCGTAATTTATTCCGTCTCAATTATACGCGCAATTCTCCGATAGGAAGAGAGATTCGACCAGCGGATTCTCTGTTATTGAAATTGCGAAAACTATCAGCACGTTTGCCAACGTCGAATACAGGAAGTCGAAATAAAGCGCAATTATCGAGTCATCGATGGCGGCGCCGATGCGTCCAAGTTTGTAGAGTTGCCACGCGTAGAGAGGAGAGATTGGAATTCGTTTGAATAAAAGACCGCGAATCGCGATGCTTTCGAGAGACGTAAGAGCGTCGCAGGAACCGGGCGTTCGAACGGAAAGTCGAATGTCGCGGCGCGCTAATTGTATCGCACACAAATTGCCGTGACCGTAATTACCAATTACTCGCCGCGCGTCGCTCGTCGGCCCTCCGGGGGCAAAACGAACGGCACCGGCGGCGGCCGTCGAGGCTCGCATTAAATCCGTCAATTAAACGTGTCCGACAAAAGGACGAGAAACCGGCCGGGGCTCGAGATCGTCGTTCCCTCGAAATCGCGGCGGCTTCCTGCGCGTTCCACGAACCTAAGATGGCCGCGTGGCTGTTCGTGTATCAACCATAAAGGCTTCATTTTCCTATCGGGACATTCCCAGAATTCTGAGATCCGAGCGTCAGATACGCGGGCCGGGATTAATGCGCGGCATCGAACCACGCGGCGAAACCGTGAAAAAGAGCTCTCTTCGGATGGTTTCCGGCGGCACTGGGAGCAACGGAGACGGTGGCTACGCCGAGCGAGGAGCAGAGAGAGAGAGAGATGGGGAGATGGGGAGAGAGAATAAGAAGAAGCAGAGGAGGGCTCGAAGGAGGAGGAGGAGGAGGAGGCAACAAGCCGTGACTAAGTCTTCCGAGCGCGGCGGTGCGCGGCTTGCGGCGGGCAGAAACTGCAGAAACGCATTTCGCGGGATAGCTTATCGCCGGCACGGTGTGCTAATAAAAGAAATGACACTATAAGATCAACCGAGCCGCGCGCCATGCAGCCTGTAAAACCACCGTAGCCCCTCGTAACACCGGGGCCGGCTATGGTCGCCGACTATTAGCGGATGAAGACGTTGCCGGCCGACGCGCGACGCCGCGCCGCGCGCCAGGTGTTCCTCTCTGGTGGCTTCGCCGTAGTATCTGGATGCTAACTAGACGCGTCGTAAACGGTTCTCGCAGCCACCCTTCCCTCTTTCTTAACAAACGCGAACCGTCGCTCCTCTCGAGACGCTTCTCCGATCGATTCTCCGAGCGATCGGCGTTTTCGTAAAATACTGGACAGACGGTGTCCAGTGATTAAAAAATGCAAACGAGTAAACGAAAGTAGGCAAACGCTGGGAGATTCTAGACCGTAGCGGCGCGGCACGGTCCGTTCCCTTCGCGCCAACGCCAACAATGGCCGTTCGTCGTCAGTCCCACGATACGATTACGGATGACAATGCGTCGAGCATACTTCGAAGACGGATATTACCGTGTCCCAAAAAAATAAAAATCTAGGCTCGCGTAAGTCTAACGAGTGTGCCAGTTTCGCGGCGCAGTCCCGGCCAGGAGTACGTAGATCCTGGAAGCTAGATCGGGGGGAGCTGATACGGTCCTGTAATTAGCACGACCAAAGAGAGCAAGTACATAGACTCCCCTTTCCGCGCGGCGTTCGCACGGAAAGGCGAGTTTGAAACCCGATTATATGAAATCGCGTAATGGTACGTTTTGTAATGTTCTGTCCGTTCGACGATCGCGATCCCTATCTCCGGGAAGACAAGCATACCACCGGGGTCCGCTCGATTTTATAATCGAGCCAACCCAGCGTGGCGACGCGCGACGCGACGCGCCAAGCCAAGCCGCGGGGATCGTTAACCCGACGAGACCGCTTCGGTTTCGCCTCGCCTCGCCTCGCCTCGCCTCGGGAGACTCGCGGGCCCAGCGCGCGGGCCTACGGACTTCGAGCAGAGCGGAGCGGAGCGGAGCGGAGCGACCGTTTCGTCGACGCGCCGAATTTTATTCGCTGGACGGGCTTTCGTCGCTCGAGAGCGAATAGAGAGCTTCCGCGGCGTTATATTCTGGTCCGACGCGCTGCGCCGAGCCGCTTCGCTCGTAAACTAGTCTATCGCAGCGTTGCTCGATCCTGATCTTCGCCCGATACCGCCATCGACGAGTCGCAGTTCCGCCCCGTGGTATTTTTGGCCTTCGACGGTCGAGGACTACACACGGCAACACTTTTACGGAAAAGATACATTGTCCAGCAATCAAATATTTCTTCATCGGCGGGGTGTATCGGAAATTCTCCCTCGGTGGAATCCTCGAAAGAATCCGTTTCCCAGGAATCAATCCCGAGTTTTGCTCGCCGACGCGAGAGTGGACGGACGCGGAAAATCTGATCCAGGTAATCGGAGAACGTCCGCGGAACCGAGCGAGCCCCCGTTCCGCATCGATCGAATCCACGTGCATTCGCGGTTCGGAAGGTTGGCTGGAAAGGTTGGGAAGGCTGTCTGGCCGATAAAGACGTCGCGGATCGGGCGCCAGATTTTCGTGCGACGTCCCTGGTCTCGGTTGGCGGCCCTGCTGGGTGGGTACGCGAGATAGAATCGGTAGCTGGAGCTAGTTAGACGATAGCATCGCTGAGCCGCGAACCGAGGCTACACGAGGGGAGCGGGGGTGCCAAGCGAGCGAGATAGCCAGATAGAGAGGAGCGGGGAGGCCGGAGGGTGGCCGAGGAGGGACGGGGCACAGGGGGGGACGGGGGCGAGCGGAGAGCGCGATCGCTGATAAGAGTCACCGCGCAGCCGATAACGCTCCCTTATCTCCATCCAGTGGCGCCGCAACTCTCAAGGCTTTCCAGTCTCGACACCACTCGCATATATTCTCCTCTCTTTCTCTCCTCCCGTTTCTCTCTTTACGCTCCCTCATCTCTCCCTCGCTGTTTCTCTTCGGTCTCGTTTTCTGCCAAATGTTCCGCGATCTTTTTACCTCCTTCCCAACACCCTTCTCTACCACCGCCAGGCATTCCATTTCCTTTTTAGGCCCATGTTTTCGAGCGAAGCTCTCTCTTTCTCGATTCGAATCGCGAGCGACTCGCTTTGTGAACGAATTTGATTTTTGAGGGTAGATTTTTTTAGGGTGTCTACACAGTAGGAGCGGGCAAGTTGGTCGCGAGGAGAATCGGGAAAGGTTACGAGTGGTTTTGCAGACCGCCTTTGGACCAACGATAACAATCCTCCCCCCTCCAGCAAGATTTAAACTCTGAACAAGAGGGTTTGATTTCAGCCTACCCTTCCGTTCCAAGCTACTCGATGTTCTCTGCTCGAACCCGTCGGCAATTTCTCAACTCGTCGGGACAAATACTCGTCGAACGAGTTCACCCTCGGTCAAAGAAGGATGCGGGAGGATCGAAGTTCCGCTATTTTCTCGATCGACGGAAGCGAACGGAAGCATTTCCGGTATCGCGGTGATCCCAGGTTTTTTACGAGCAGCCCGATTGCGATAAAGATAAACAGGCTTTAATCAGCGCACGACGAGGCGCGCCGCACGCCGCGCGGCCGCTCCGCGTGCCGGCTCGGAAAATGTGTTTCGATCGACGCGCATCCAGGCGGAGATCATCGATAGCGATAGTTTTCCCTGTCCGCTATCTGCGTCGAAAGATCGCGAACGTTTCCTTATCTGCCTCGCGTCGCTGCTCCGTGAATATTCAACTCGATGCCGATGCCGATGCCGATGCCGATGCCGATGCGGCGAGCGCGTTATTTCAAGCTGGCTTGTTTGTTGAACGCGCGCCCCGTCGCCCGCCGCCCGTCGCCCACCCTTATTTGCCGCCGCGTTTTCCTTTGCCAGGTGGCGGGGCTGACTCGATAAATTACCGTTCATTCTCGCGTTCTAAATTCACGGCGACGGACTGTTGACTTGCCGCCGGTCGATATCGTCTTGTCCCACCGGGAAATATAAATTGGGACTTTGCGCACCCTTTCGCTTTGAAAATCCACCGAAGAAAAATATCGACGATCCGAGCAGCGTCGTCGCGGATTCTCCGAAACCGATCGATCAACGAAAACGCACCCCTGCGAGCCCGATGGAGCCCCTGCGCGGTCGGCGCGGTCTGCGCGCCGCAATCGCGCGCATCTTCGATCCTATCTGGGCCGGGCGATCGCGGGATCTTCGTCGACGATCGATAGCCGTGCACGAAACATTTTTATCTGTCAACAGTATCGGCCTGGGCCACGGGAGGGTCGAGGGTCGAGGGTCGAGGGTCGGCGGGGCTGAAGAGCGAGAGGACCATTCGAGAAATTGCGAGCGTCTGTGAGCCCGACGTTAGCACCGGCCGCGAGCGGCAGACGCGCGGAGGCAGCGGGAGGCCGAGGGGAACGGGAGCCGGCCGTTATCGCAAGGATATCGAAGTGTGTATAAACTAGGACATAGTCAGCGCTCAGATACGCGGGGGTGTCCGGGGGTGGGGAGGAGGATGAAGAAGTGGGAGGCGGAGGAGGAGAGATTCCCCGAACGATACCGGTATAGGATGCCAGATTCCCGAGGGAGATTAGATCGCAGCAGTGGATAGAGGCTACCTCGACTGCGTACAACTCGTCTATCCCCCCCTCTCTCTCTCTATCTATCTCTCTCTCTCTATCTATCTCTCTCTATCCGTTTCGGTCGCGTCAGTTGGCTCGTTCTTTCTCCGTCCCTTTATCATTCCCTCCCGAAGCTTTCTCTCTGTTTACCATCCACCTCCACCGTCCTAATCTGCCGCTCTCTCCGTTTCCCTCTAGCTTCGTCCCGTTCCCTCTCCCGCCGCAACAAATTGCCGAACGTCTCGCGAGCTGCGTCATTGTTCTCTTCTTTTGAAGGCTGAAGAAGATAAATAGATAGATAGAATTATTGTGCGCTCGGGCTTAGCTGCTCTCGACAGCAGCGACGTAAATGAGAGGCGAGGCGAGGCGAGGCGGACAACCGAAGGATCCGCTCCGCTTCTATTCGTTTAACGCGTTTAGGCGACGGTTTATCGAGTGCCTCGAAGAACAGTGCCGCGAGGACGGCTCTTTTGAAACTTATCTGCGGACACGCCGCATGGAATTCGGAATCTCTGCATCTTTTGAAATTAGAGCCTAGAGTCGAAGGATAGAATCGTCCTGAGCGGACGTTACTTTTTGCCGGCAGGAAATGATACCGCCGTCTCGAAAATATTGTGCGAGACTCGATAACGCGGAGCGATCGATTCGGTCCGAGTTCACGAGGAGAACGAAAGGCTGCTCGCTTATCGAGTATTAGTTGCGTCGTTTGCCACCGAAAATTAAGAACAACGAGAGGTTCGGCCGCCAATCTTCTCAAGGATCTATCGGATGGTTGGACGACCTGGGAGAGTATCGTGGCCCGCTGACGTGGATCGCGTATCGGACAATCCGATCGACCGGAGGGGGACACTTTCTTCTCATTACAATGTCGTCTTGCGAAAGAAGTCGGCATTTGCACCGGGGATCAGGGATAGGGGATCGGGGACCGGGGCCACGGGACTATAAAGAGATCCGAGATCGGCGGGGAACGAGTTTAGACAATGACTGGCCCGGTATCCGTCGATCGACCGCTTCTTCTTCGGTAAACAGTGGCAGATAACGGCGGACAATACCGTCGAGAGTCTAGGCAACCGCCGAGATAAAGGCCGAGTCGGTCGCCCGCGAGATAAATCATTCCGCCGGTGACTGGGTCCGCGAATCGACGCACTTTTTGGCGAGGAACCACGGCCGTCTGCCGCGGTACTCTCTCGTAGCCGAGGTCCTCTCTGCTCGAGGTCCTCCGCGCGGGGCACGGAGGACGCAATGCGCGCGCGAGAGCAGGAAGAGGAAGAAAGGGGTACCAAGAAGGTGGCCGCCGAGGGGGCAGGGCAGTCCGGGAAACGGTACACGCTCTGCACAGGCGTGTCACCCGTGAACCCACGCACACGCGTGCGTGCATACGACGCACGGCGTACGGTGCACGGTGCACGGTGCACAGGGTGCCGCGATCGAAGCGGCGAGATAATCGCGACGCGTCCTCCGCCTATCGCGTCCGCACGATTTTCGTACGAATACGCGACACCGCGCCGCACGTTTCTTCGGAGAAGCGAAAACATTCGACGAACGTTGTTTCCGGCGGAGCGGTCAAGAATTTCGAGACCTCGAGGCCTTACGAATTAATTAAAGTCGGAGACAAAATGAAATTGTAGGATGCGGAAACGGTGCTTGCAAAATGGCGACTCGCAGAGAATCGTCGCCGCTTTCCTATCGTTCTCGAAGCGATTCGAGAAAATAGCGAATCGGTCGTCTGTTGGAACGCTTGCTAAAATTACACGGTATCCTGGACACGTACCTTCCTTCGGAAAGCAACTTTGCACTTACTCTCGATCGCCGGGCAGAGATCGGCGCCGGACGCTCTGGTCTCAACTTACCTGAAACAGAAAAGCAAACGCGGCGTTAGCGTTTTCGCGTCGCTAGAAACAATAGTCGAAATGAACGGAATCAGAAGCCGTCTCCTCGGTCGGTGCCGAGCGACACGACCACGCGCATTCCATCCGCTCCGTTCATTTACAATTCTAAAGATAAAGAACCTGTTGCCGATCTCTATCGTGGTCGGTCTAATTGCGCGTTGAAAAATTCGCGGCATGTAAATACAGGCTATTAGCCTCGAGAAACCGCGCGGCCGTCCGGTTCGTTCCGTTCGAAAACGGTAACGGACAAGGAATCGATCGGTATCGGGACAGGAGAAAGGGTGAAATGAAAAATGATTGACGCGCGAACGGTTCTGCGGCAGTTTCGTTGGCATTTGCTCGTTTACCGAATCGCTCCGTCGCGTCGTGACGCGTCGTCTCGGCATCCGGCAAACACACGGCTGTCGCGAGCTCGCGAAAGGCTTCCTCGCGAAACCGAGAAAAACTGGTCTCGGAATCGAGACAGTTCTTAGCGTCGCGTCCCGGTCGTCGAGCCCGGAAGCTCGGCGGCAGCCGGAAGCGGTCTCGTCGCTCGGCCTCGTATCTCTCGCGGGATCGGTCGCCGCTGTAGATCGTTCGGATCGGTCGATTTTCGCGATCCGGCGACGCGTCGCCGGCCCGGGGAAAGAATGATCGCGCGATGTAGGACACGGAGCGGAGTGGAGCGGAGTGGAGCGAAGCGGAGCCGTGACAGCGACGGCGGCGGCGGCGGCGGCGGTCCGAGCGCGGAGGCCTGACACAACGGGAATGACGCGGAGGATACGGTATAGACGGGAGCTCTCGGTGACTTTATCTGACGCACTGACGCATCGTGACGAGCCATCCGCCGTGCTCGATAGCGAGCGAGTCCGCTCGGATCCGACGGCGATGAGCCGGCCCGCGAGCGACGAGGACGGATCGCTTGCGAGGGAACCAGCAGCCCGGCAGAAAGAGGGGCTCTCTCTGCTGCTCCCGTAGCCCGTAGCCCGTAGCCCGTAGCCCGCTGCCCGAGAGGGGAGCGGCGGAGAGAGAGCAGAGAGAGAGGTGAGAGAGAGAGAGGAGAGGAGCGAACGGGAGGGGCCACGGGGGAGGGCAGCGATCGTTATCGTCGCTTTCCTGTGTCCTGCCACGTTCTCAGAAGAGCATTCGAGCTGTATGAGGAAACGCCGTCCATGAATAATTCATAGCCGTCGTCAAACGACTGCCAGCGCATCGCTTTATACCTGCGCCGGGTTCTCAGACCGGCTGCCCCCACGCGAACTTCAGAAAATCGCGAATAACCGAGCCGTGGAAACCGCGCGCCGCGCGCCGCGCCGATATCATCCGGCATGGAACGTCGTCAGCCTCCGATGGCAAATTGCGCTCCCCGTCGACGTAATCGATGTCGATCGCGATAACGGGGATCATTGTTCGAGACGGTGGTCGGTGCCGACGGCGCTGCGAGGCGGACCCCGGCGCGGTGTGGCCCTGCCGTTTCCTCGCGACGTCGCGGCCGGACCACGGATCCGTTTCTCTAAGACATCGATTTCGGACCGCCGTCGTCGCTCGTCGCGAGGATATCTCAGAAGTCCGACATCTATTATCCTCGAACGACGGATACCAAAGACTCGGTAAAATTTTGGTAAAGTTTGGCACCCGAGAGAGACGCGCGCTGTCACGGTAGCAGCGGCGAATGGGGAACCGTGTCACCAGGTGCCAAGAATGTTAATTGATTACGGTGATTCGATTTCGATACCAAGGCCGCGCAATCTCGACGGAGAGATCGGCACCGGGGACCGAGGATCGATGGCACAGGTAGCCGACTCTTCCCCCGCGCGCAAGGTAGACAAAGAAACTTGTTTGCGATCGAGCTGTCCTGTCGACAGACGCGATTCGAGTCATTGTGGCTGGCCCGAAAGAGACCCGAGTCCAACTGTTTTGACACTCGTCTGTCTCGGTCCCCGGCTCCCCGGCTCCCCGGCTCCCCGGCTCCCCGGCCCCCTGCCTTCTCTTCTCGCCGGTCTTTCTTCATCTTCTTCTCTGGCCTCCGAATTCCATACCGGGCTATATCGGAATATCTATGGACTCGTCCGGACCACTTTTCGCCTAATCGTCTCCCGCTGCTCCTCCACTTCGTACCACCGTCCACCTCGCCTTGCTCCAACAATTGCCCGGCGAGAACGCGTTATCGTACTTTATTTCTCCGAGACGATTTTAAATGTTTCAGGTGCGAGAGAGTACATCCGTCTCCGGTAGAACGACCCACGGCCACGTGGGATTCTTTGACGGGCAGTTTGGCGTCAACCGCGATTATTCCGGCGGCATTCGCAGTTGTCGTTGGCCGAGCACAGACCAGGACAAAAGCGTGCAGCCCACATTCGGCTGGATTCGTCGTCGGCTATAAATAGCCGAGGGCTTCCGCGGCGCAATAATCAGCGGCAGATAAAAACGCCGAGGTCCGATTGGACGTTGGTCGGAATTCGGTCGAACGTTCGAAAATCGGAGCACGTCGAAAAGGAGGCGCGGCTGGAAAATCGAGAATCGAGGGACGCTGCGACCTGGTTGGTGGGAGGGCAGACGCTGTGCAGTGTGTCGGCAGCGATAGACGCGATCGAGGTTACCGCGATGACCCGGGAGACGTCCGCTCCGAGGTCCGCGGAGGTGCAACGACGCGCGCGAAAATGCGAGAAGCGAGAAGCGGGAAGCGGGAAGCGGGAAGCGGGAAGCGAGAAGCGAGGCGCGCGCGCGGTAGTCGTTCTCGCGGCGGTCCCGTGACGGGTGCTCTCGCGGAGAGTCCTCAGACTGCTATCTTCTGACATTGAGGCGGCGGTATCTGTGCCACCAAGTCTCAGCGTACAACCTGCTGCGACCGAGATACGCCTCTCTCGGCCGGAACAACTTTGCGCCGTTTTGACGTGCGCCAGATAACCAACGTCCTCGTGCCCGCACCCGCGCCTCTCCCTCTCCCTCTCCCTCTCCCTCTCCCTCTCCCTCTCGACGCCATCTTGCCCCCAGTCCTCCGTCTTCTCCTTCTCCTGCTCCTTCTCTCCTTTCCGACACCGTCGAAAGTGCAAACCACCGCGGAACTGCGTCCGCGTGTATCTGGGGAAACGGGAGTCGCCGTTTCACAACCTGTCCCCGGGCAGGGTCGGTCCTCGCCGGGCCGAGCAATTTTTGCTGGCCGCCGACCGTCCCAGGCCTAATTGTCTCGCGCAGATTGTCCCCGAAGTGTCACGAAAGTTTCCGCCGCGTCGCTGCGGCCGACCGACCGCCTGCCACTTTTAGCAATTTCTCTGCTCTTGCGGTAGCCGCGCGCGGTCGAAACGTTCTCAAGCCGTTTCAACGGCTGCAATTGTTTGGCACGCTTCCGCACCAGCGATCGCTCTTCTCGTCGTAAATCGATACGGTTTCGACCGTTCCCCCAACCGCACTCGTTGGCTGGTCGTGGACGCGCGTCGATCTCGTTAATGAAATCGTCGCGGATCGGCCAGCGAGCCGTGAAATTTCGCGTGTTCGCAGACGATGCGTCAACCAGTCCGACACCGGCCTCGGAGGGCTAGGGCTAGAGCGAGGGCTAGAGCGAGGGCTAGAGCGAGGGCGAGGGCGAGGGCGAGGGCGAGGGCGACGGCGACGGGAACGCAGCGGGGCGAATTCCGTCGCGGCCGTTGCGATCCCGCCTTAATGTAATATTAAAAACGTTCCAGCCCCGGCATTATCAGTCATTTCCATTCCTAGATAACCGTTTCTGCTTATCGGGTCTCCGTGCGAGCACCGAGAACTCTTCCCACCCCGTCGCCCGGGTCTATCCGTCTCTATCGGCCCCCTAACTCGAACGCATCGTTTTTCTTTCTCTGTCACCGAGAGCCCCCTCATCCTCGTTCCACGATCGACTTTTCTCTCTCCTTCGCGACGGTTTCGTGCTCGCCTCCTCTCCGTCCGCTCCCCGTCCGCTCCCCGGCCGCGCCACGTCCGTTCCACGTCCGACCGGTCGGGTCGCTCCGTTTCTCTTTTTCGTCCGTTTCCGTCTTCGTCCCGGCCCGCTTCCTCTATCCGGTAATAACTTCAACTATCGCCTTCATTGATCTCCCTATCGCTGTTTTATCTCGCTGCAATGGCGTCGCCGCTCGTGGGCTATCTCCCGCTTCGTTTCCTGTCGGCTTAGCAGCTCGTCGACGCACACCAGAGAACAAAAAATCGAGCGCGCTTCGCACCCCGCTCGCACCTCCGCTCCTCCGCTCCTCCGCTCCTCCGCTCCTCCGCTTCTCGATCCCACCGCTCGTCTACGCGCGCTCCTGCCCCCCGCGCCCGCCTCTCCCGGGGATCATTCGATCTTTCCGTTCGTTTCGAAGGACCATCGATCCATGCGCCGGCAACGAGAGTTTGTTAACCTCTCGATCGAAATTGCCGAATGGATCGCCGCGCCGGGACAAAGGAGATCCGCGGATCGGGAAATCGATGTCCGGACCGGTGCTTGAGGACCGAGAGAGCGATAGAGCGATAGAGCGAGGGAGAATCTGCGGCGAAGCGGGCGGCTCCGCCGAGCGCCGCGGCGATCCGATAAGTCGAACGGGGACGAGGATATGGCGTAGCTAATCTTTCGGAGATCTTCCGCGAATGAGCCAAGCATGTGCGAGCTCCGCGGGTCCGGCCGCCACTCGTTCGAGGTTACGCCGATAAAGGTCGGCTACATTATTCAAGAGAGGCGCACGCATATACGCAACGAGCCGGCGCGCCGAGCCGAGCCTACACCCCGCGGCAGCCCGAGTCACGCAAATGGCAATCTCGGGGACCGATTCCACTGGTTCTTTGATCGCGATACGCTTTCTCCGTCCTTCTCTCCGAGCACCTGGCGAGCAAAGAAGAAACCCGCGTAAAACAAACACGGTCCCTGCCTTTGCGCCAATCTCAAAATGCCCGACCAAGAAACCCCGGAGACCGGACACGGCGCCGTTTCCAGAGAAAATTGCTCGAGGAAGAAAAGCAAGGTCCGAGAAATCGATCGGACGCGTCACGCTCGATCCCATTAACTGGATCCTCGATCGCCGAAAAATAATCGGAGGACGAGGCACCCGGAGGCGCGCGCGCGGCCGATCGTCGGACGAGTTTGCTCGCAACTCGGATCGAGGCCCGCTCCGCTTGAAAACCAACAAAGCGAGGAGCAAAAATCGTCGGATAGGCTCGCATGCGATTGCACGATTGCTCGATTCAATTAACCGTGTTCGCGTGGCGCTCCTCGAAAGCGGCGCGGCGCGTCGAGACCTCTAATTTTCCGACATTTATCTCGCCGCGAGCGCAAGCGGATTGAATTACGCGCCGGTCCTTGCGATCGAATCGGTCGGAATCGTTCGATCCGCAGCCGAGGCCCCTGCGAATTTGCATAACGACATTATTAGCGCGGCAACGGGGGAACCGAGCGCGGTGGCACGGGCTTGCGGAATGTCCGCTTCGATCCCTGAATCATCCCAGGATCGGGCCAACGATCGCCGACAACGACCGATCGCGATTCGGACGCGCGAACGGCCGCCATATTCCCGGACCCGTTTCCTCGTTATTATTAATATTTCACAATTATCGCGAGGCACCGCGATCGGTCGCCGCGATAAGCGTGTCCCGGACTCTCGAAACGCTCCCGGGGATCGAGGGATCGGGGGATCGACCGATCAGGGGATCGAGGGATCGAGGGATCCAGAGCAGAGCAGAGCAGAATGGATGGGTGATCGGGGAGCGCGCGGTCGAGCCTCGAGAACGACAGATAGGAACCAGAAGAAAAAATGGCGGGGGAGGAGGTGCTGGCTAATAAAACATTGTCGAGAAGGAAGGGGCATCGAGAGAGATGCTCGTTAACGATAGTCCCGGTATCGGCTGAAAAATCGGTCGATCCTCGCGCCGGATCTTGTAGAAAGACGCGGTTGCGCCCGTACTCGCTCGATTAATCGCGGCAATCGTTGTTCCATTTCAAACCCCGTCGAATACGATGCAAATGAATTTCAGGCCGACGAACGGTCGCATTATCAACGCTAACGAGACGGCCGGCCAGGTAGAGGTAGCCGCGAAATCATCGCCGAGACGCGATTAAAATATTTTCGGAACTCTTTGGACGATGTTCGGGCAGCGATCGCAGGGACGATCGCGGCTACATTGTAGAATTACGAGTTTCAAGGAAATCCAATTTACGCGGCGCACGGAGCGACCGATTAAACGATCTCGCTCGAGATCGCGTCGACCCTATCATTTGCTCGAATATTGTCTACCGAGTAACGACGGAGCCGGTCGAGCCTTCGTCGAGATGAGCGCGACTCTGCGGAATAATTAACGACAAATCGAGATCGGTTTTCGGGTACGAGGGGAGCTGAGCAGGATCGAGATCGATCGCGCACGTTTTGCTCGCCGAAAAACCATCGCCGGGGAAGGAATCGTGTGGTAATTGCGGCGTCGATGTGCGTGCGCGATAACCATCGTTCGATTTACAATCGCGCGACGCGAGGCGGCTTTTCGGCGTCGATCGGAAGAAACGCGGGCCATCGAGCGGAAAAGGAGGAAATCGGCAGATTCTCGCTTGCTCGCGATTTACGCGATCGGTATCGTATCGCGCGCGGATATTGCCCGCGGCGATTTCGTTTGCTTTCTCGAAGCGGTCGCTCCAACCTCGAGACACCGCCTCGGGGCTGACGCGGAGAGACCCGTCGACTCGATACCGATCCGAAACCCTAGGGATTCAGGTTTTTCGCGGGCTCGATCGTGGAATAGCGAAAAAATACGTTGGTGTAAAACCATTATAGAACGCGATCGACGCGGGGCGGCGCAGGCGCGGAGCGACGGGTTAATCGAACATCGCACGCACGACCGAGACAACGCAGAACCGGCGAGATCGATTAATTATCGTTGGAGCGAGCGCTTTGGTCCGACGTCGCGTCCCGAAAAGTGTTTCTCGATCCTATTTTGTTTCCGGTGTGCGGTGCATCCGACGCGGCGCGGCGCGGCGCGACGCGGAGCGGAGACCGAGCGTCACCATCGATAGAAGATATCGAGGGGACGCCGCCTCTGCAACGTCAATCGAGATCCGGAAGATAACTGCGCCGTTCGATATCTACGGTCGGCCGGCATTAACCGGCATAAAATTAACTGGTACAATTAAAAACACGATGCAGGCAGAGATGGAGGTCGCGCACGCTGGCCCGCATAGATATAGATACGCGCGCGTATTATTCTCCGTCGCTCCGAACGAGTCCGAATACGTCGAATCCAACGTGTTCCTTGGCCACCCTGAATTTTATCTTGCCGAATGTTTAATTAAATTGGCAGGGGGGCGCTTTGAAGGGAAAACGAAACCGACGACCTTTCAGCCATCGCGGAGAAATTATTTTCCGACCGATCTGCCCGCAGACAAACGACTTTCTGACTCGAGAACTCTGCAAACGCTAAAGCCAAATGTCTCTGAATGCGCGATCACGATCGCTCGGTTGAAAATTAAATAAAACTCGGGATCGAGGAGCCAGCGATCGTCCTCGTGACCAATCGATCCGATTAACGTGTCGGTGGCCTAGGAGAAATGGATATGAAATCATATTGCAGCGCCTGTCTCTCCACCGATGGGAGATGGAAGAGAGGCAGAGGGAGACGAGGGAGCGAGAGAGTTAGAGGGAGAGAGAGAGAGAGAGAGAGAGAGAGAGGCGGAGAGAGAAAGCCCCGGCGTTTGCCATCGATAGAGGATATATCGAGGACGGCGTGGCCACGTCAATCGATAGCGGCCGTTCGATATCTCGAACCGGGCGAGCACCCGAGGGCGAGACCCCACCTCCTCCGCCGCGTACTTCCATCCGCGCATAATCATCGGCAATAAATCTCGGGTTGCATAAGTGTAACGAGAGATACGGGATCGCAACGCACACAGCCTGAAGCGTTACCGTTCGAAGCGGAGCGGCGAGGAGCGGCGAGGAGCGGAGCGGAGCAGAGAAGAGAGGAGAGGAGAGGAGTGCTCGGCTGCTGCTGCCCGGCTACGGCTACGGCTACGGCTACGGCTACGGCTACCCAATCGTAGGCCCCGTCCGAGCCTTCGATCCACGACGATGATGCGGGAAGCGTGAGACCCGCCGGACGAATGATCGAGACCAGTTTGTTCTCGATAACCAGCCACCATTGTTACTTCGAGTTCCGCCGATTTTTCGACCCTTCGATCCCCTTTCCCTCGCCGCCCTTCCATCGATTCTCGCGAGCTCTTCTGCCTCTGCGGCTTCGTTGGCTCCGTTTGCTTCCCCGACTTCGCATGCTCCTCCACTTACATATTTAGGCTGCAACGACCTCTCATTCCTTCGCGCTCACGCTGTTCCAGGAGCAGCGCAGACGTATCCGCATTCTATCTCTTTCAAAAATCTTCCAACAGCTTCGAGTGAAACGATCTAAAGTCGGACGAGTATCGAACCGCGAGCGAGCGAGCGCATCGATAGCGGTGCAGCGAGCGGTGCAATTAGGAAAACGTTGCACCGAGGAAGAGTCAGGATACGCACCGTTAACGGGAACCTGAATAGAAACAATCGACCCGTCGCACAATGGGAGCGACAACGGACCCGCCACTTAGACGAGCGAACCGCGCTTGCATTTCAAGCCGCGGTATCTACGAGATCGGACATATTGTGAAGCGCGAGCGCACAGGCCGCGGCCACACACCAACTCGCCCGCCACACGGCCGGAGAAGGCGAGAGAGAGAGAGAGAGAGAGAGAGAGGGAGAAAGAGAAAAAGTGTACGCGGAAACCAGTCGATATCTCAAAGTATATGATTATTACGTAACGCTGAATAACAATGTAAACGCAGCGTGTATCTCGGTAAGCGACGCGCGATGCGATAACGATTGCCGACCGGTTTGTGAGAAAATGAATATTTTCTCGGAGCCAAGTCGGTTCGTTAGTTTACGAATCGATTGTTAGTCATTTCCAACTGCTCCGGGATCGCGTTGCACTTGTTCCGGATCTCTATCTGCTCGCCGATAACGAGCTTTGCTCCTGCGACCGCGACCGCGACCGCGACCGATGGGAATCCCCTAAGCTGGAATTCAATGATCGAGCGCGTTAATAAGCCGACGCCTCGCTTCCGTTCTTATCCGACCAGGCCAATCTTCCGCGTAGATCCCGCTTCGATCTATTACCCTACAATAGAATTTGCATGAATACTCTCGAGTCGTTTGAAAGGGTTCGTTTCGGCGTGCCAGCAATCGGTTCAAATTTCGCTACACCGCAGCGCCGTGTAGTTCGCTGGCGACGTTTCAAAGCAACGAGTCTCGAGACCAGGAGACTCGCGAGGGATCTCGGCGACCGATCGACGAGCGAAAGACGCGAGCGCGCGAGGGCCTTGGATCACGGACCGGCCACTCTGGTTCGCGCAGCGACGGCGACGGCGACGGCGACGAATGTTTTATGCGCTTCGAATCGGCCGATATCGTCGGCGAAACGTAAAGTTTATCGCGAGGCTAACGACAAATCGTAATCTGCGCCGCATACCGAGGACTCCGCGGCGATAGAAGCGGTTCGTTCGCGCGAGTGGAAGTGGAGAGTCGGCCGACTATACGTCCTCCGGACGTAAACGCACGTAGGTAGACGATAAAGTTAGGCGCAGCGCACACGATACGGTGCGTGCACACCTTGGCGACGAGATTACGAGCTGGAAACGCGGCCGAAGGATAGCGCAGCGTTGAAAAATCGACTGGGAGCCGGCGCGGCGATACCGCTCGATAATAAAGCGGATAAAATATGACGAAACCGTTTCCGAGAAACAGAAGAGGCGACCGCGTCCCAAGCTGCGAGATATCGATAACGGCCCGTCGATTTCTCACATTAATGAGACATTAATTACGAGCCGCGAGATAATCGATAAGAACCGCGCGACCGCTCGTCGCTCTTCTTCATCTTGGTCCCTTCATCCATTGGCCCCCTCCTCTCTTCTCCGTCGCGTTCGTCGCGTTCGTCGCCTCGTCGCTTCGTCGCTTCGTCGCGTTCGTCGAGGCCGAATGTTAGCGAATCGCGATCGAGTCGCTAGATGTTGCTTCTCCGACTTAATCAGTGTCAATCGATGCGGCAGAGACTTCCGCAGGAAATCGCGGAACGATCGGCTCAGCCATTATATTCGGATCGAGGATAGAGGATAAACGAGTTCATTGTCTCGATGACTCGAGCGAGCATGAATAATGCAGCAGGCTTCTAATTACGAAATAGAATTGCACCGCGTTTGAAATTCTACAGGGAAACGCGACGGCGGGCTTGTACGCTGCCTACGCTGATTTATCTATCAATTTTTCCATCGTTTCGCCAATCGGGGCGCTACATTTTATTTACGAAAGAGCCTCGCGCGGTGCACCGGACGCCACATTATTTCCGTAAACCGACACGGTTCTTTCGTTAGTCTCCCTCTCTCTACCCTTTCCGGTCTGCTCACGGCAGAGCGTCTTCCGCTCTCGACAAGAAATTGCAGGCCAGGTTTTCGACGCAACGATCGCCCCGAAACGAAATCGAACGAAAGGGGACGAGGGTGGAGAAGGAGAGTCGGCGATTAATAAATCCCGCGAGCGGGCCGTAACTCTCTCGGCGAGCTATAACTCGAAATAGTTGCCGCGGCTTATCCGGCGTCGATCGGGGCGCCTCGTCACACGATGCGTCGCGCCGCGCGTCGCCGTCTCGCGGACGCCGAGCGCCGATTACACCGTTCGTCGGATAGTCGGTGGTCTCTTTCTGCCGGGTTTTTTCGATTTTTTAAACCGGCGTATTTGCATCCGTTCCGCACCGGAGATAAAGGCCGCTCGAATTGAATCGACGCGACGCGCGGACCGGTGGATCATCCGAAAACGCTGCTCGTTCCGGAGGCTTTTCCGGATCGATGGCGGGACGCGGGCATCGACGCGGTTGTTTCGAGGAGGTTTTCCTTGAACGGTTCATCGGATTGCGAGCGTGGGCTTTTCCAGTCGACTCGGCTCTAGGTCTGCCACGCCACGCGATCGCGATCGCGATCGCGTAGGATACTCGCGGCGGGCATAAAACGGGAGGACCGATAAGAGCGATCGTTGCTGGAAAACGTTCTGGAGTTGATCGCGATGCTATTCGCTGTTTGGGATACGCTTCGATCCTATCGTAAAGCACATTCTCTGCTCCACTCTGCGGTCGTAATGCTGCCGTTCGTTCGCTCGCTGCTGGGAGATTTCAAAGTGCGGCGCGCCGATAAATTACTCGGTTGTTTGTTAACTTTTTATTAGGGAAACCTCCGCGCGCACTTGCTGTCGCCTGAACGAGGTACGACGTTTCGTATCGTTGCGACGTCGCGCTATTTATTATCCAGTTGTCGCCCTGTCGTACCATAATATGTATTATCGAGCTGCATCCAATATTTGTAACGCGATCCTATTCTGGTTCGGCGATGCGATGTCGTGCTAATAAAATGTGTCGGTACAACCAAAGCCATCGTTGCAGCTTCGGTTAGGTTGAAAGTTGTCGCAGAAGATGCCCGGTGCTTCGTCGCGTCGCTTCGACAGGGAAAACGGCTATGGTTCCGCGTCGTGTAACAACGGCCGGCTTGCTCTCACACCTGTTGCCGCACGCGAACGCGCAGCATCGCGGCCTCGGCCGCGGCACACGAGACTCCGAGGGGCGAGGCGCGAGGCGCGAGGCGCGAGGCACAGGGTTCGGAACGCGGCAATCGATTATTTAGCAACAAGCCGCAGAAATTGGAAGGTTAATTTCGCCCGGTTGTTTACGCTCGTCCGCAATTTGATTGCCCCCTTCTGCGCTCGCCGCCTCTCTCTCTCTCTCTCTCTCTTCCTCCCTGTTTCCCTTTCGTTTCGCGGTCGGCACGCCGCGGCGGGGCCATTGCCATTGGACCATCGGACCATCGGACAACGCGTAACACGGTTGGGAATCCCTCGCACCGGAGCACTTCATCTCTCGTCGTTTGTTCGAAGCGTCAACGTTCGAGAGAAGACCGCGAAACGATCTCGTCCAATATCCTCTCGTGCCCAGTCGAATCATCCGAAACTCGGGGATAGAATCTTTCACCGAGAATATAGCCGGCTGAAACGATTCGCCAAGGGAACGCGGTGGACAATCGCGTAGCTTGCCACGGTTTGCTTCCTTCGAAGACAGTTTGCGTTCTGTTCGAGCACCGTTAAAGGACACGCTTGCCCGTTACGCTTGCGTCGTCGGTATGTCCAGTCGCGAAACTCACTCTACGAGCCGGGCAAAATTCGAGTGGACTGTCGTCGCATAATTATTGGCGAGCGATGCGGGTTTGCAGGTTGTAGTCGTCGTCCTTCTCGCGGATTAGCTCGCGTCCGGCGGACCGGTTGATCGATCGCGAGCCGGTTAATCGATTCCGGATAGGTGCGAGTCCGCTAGACGGCCCAAATGTTTCCACTCCCGCGAACCGAATCTCTCGAATGGTTCTCCCCTCCTTCCTCCAGCCAGCAGCTCCCTTCTCCTTTGTCCCGTTTCGAGAAACTCGTCGACGACCGTTTCGAGCAGGGAGAACCAACGTTCGACACTCCGATTTAAATGGTCGGCCGACGGTCGATTGATCGATTGCGCGGTCGATGGAAACCGACGCGACTGGCGGCTCGCGGCGAGCCGCGGGTCAACGAACGCGCCCGCGCGCAATTCCCAGTCGCTTTTCAGCCAGGAATGCGCATGGGAAATCGAATCGCAATGAGACGTCGACTCGGCCGAGGAATCGCGCGCGGATTCCAAAAGTGTCGGTTTCTCGATAATCTGTCGAGATGGGAGGAGAATCGACGGCCCCGGATGCGCCCCTGGCTCGAAAACAATCCTTTGGTTCGCTGGGCGAACGTCCGATGCGCGACGCAAGACGTCTCTGCTACCTTCAAATTCCGCAGGCCAAAATCACCGAGAAACGAATAGGCCGTGTTCTGAACGCGGAGAGTCTGGGCTAGGTAGACGGATCTTCGGGACGGTTCGATTAGCGTCTGTCGAGCCGATTTCGATCGACACCCCCGAGCGGGTTGCTCGCGATCGCGCAGCGCCCGTTGCCGGATCTGACGGCCGTGTTTTCGTTTTTGATCCCGGTTTGCTCCTTTTTCGAGGAGGCCCGTCCGACTTTCGAGGCGAGGGACGCGCACGATTCGCTTTCTCCTCTCTCGATCGATCGGCCCCGGCTCCGGCCCCGGCCCCGGTACCGATCCCGGGCCGTGGCTGTCTTTCTCTTTTCTCAGGCCCCGGAGGAGCACGGAGAGCCAGTCCTCCTCGCGGGACCGGGAGGATCCGAGGCGGATAAAGGCGGCCGAAGGCGGAGGAAGGCGGAGGAAGGCGGGCTGGGAGAGGAGAGCTCGGGTGGGAGCTGCCGCGGTGCGTCGCGGCGCTTGGCTTCGCTTCGCTTCGCGTTGCGACGCGTTCCGTCGCGTCGCGTCGCGTCGCGCGGCGCTCCGAGATGGTGTTCGTCCCGGCCGGAGATCCTCGCGGATCCTCGCCCGTACCGAAAACTGGTTCGTGCGGCATCAGATTGCGAAGATAGTCGAGTTTTATGCGAGGCCCTCGGTATCGGACGGTCCCATCGCGCCGGATGACTTTCCTGCGGATTCTTTCTTTCCCATGGCTTTCCGATACCAAGGGACCCGATGCCCGCCGCGCCGGGAATGCCAGGGCCGTACTCGCTCTTTTTCGAAGGACCGACGAACACGAGCTCTCGGCTGCCGGAAAAACGAGCGGACGCGACTCGCGCCTGCGTGCCTATACGTACATGTGACCGGCGTCTCAGCATCCGTTGCAACTTCGTTTAGAATTTATTCTCGGCATTCTTTCCGTTCGCTAAATGCAGGCAGCGTCTTTCTTCGATCGATGCGCGGTCGTCTTTCCGCGTCGCTCGACCCGCTTCGACGAAAGAGGAATTTGTTCACCGCGGACAAAGTTCAGAAACGGCGAACCGGTTGTAAATTATCGAAACGATCTTCGCGGCCCGGGTAGACGATCCGAACGATCGGAGAGCGGAATATCTGCAAAGTTTCGGGGGAAAGGAAAACGCGCTGCGCTGTCCGAAGGAAAGGAGAGGGAGGAAGGAAGGATGGAAAAACGGCTCCCGGTGACTCCGTGTTCGGCAACTTTCCCCGGCGAAACAGTTTCGTTAATTTACAGCCGGCATTAATTGCAACCGGCGTTTATCAGCGCGGCCAGGAAGCTCTGGTAATCGTCAGCAGTTGCAGCGGCTACTTTAAAAAGATAAATCCCGCGGCGGGTGAATGTGTTCCTCTCCGCCTCGCCTCGCCTCGCCCGCGTTCGCATCGGCGCTCGAGCGCGCCCGGTAAACATCCGCGCTTGTGTGTCTCGGCGCACACGCGAGCGAGCGAGCGAGCGAGCGCGCTTTCTCGATTTATTACTGGAAATATCGTAATGGAACTATTTATACCGAGGCGAGCCGCCGATAAACCCGGTCCCGTATCGCGATCCTGTGACGTGGCTCGCGCAACGATTTCGAAGAATCGAGTCGAGAGATCGCGATGATGCAAATTTCACCGAGATCGATGATGAAACAGATATTTCCGTCGTTATCGTCGCTACGCCCGATCCGAATAATTCCGCGATCGAATTGCTCTTTAAGAACGCCGCGGCCCATCCAGAAACTCTGCCAGCGACAGGCACGTTCGCAGCTGTGTTCAGTCTTTCGTTCGGTTCAACGATATCGGTCCCTAATTTTGGGGACGCCGAAATGGGAGTACAGTTGCACGCCTCCACGCCTGATACAACCGCGATCTACGATAAACGATCGACGGTCGACGGTCGACGGTCGACGGTCCACGGTCCGCGATAATCGAAGCCAGGCTCCGCAGCGCGAGAAAAAGAGGACCTGGTCTTTTTCCACGAGGCTCGCAGCCGGCTACGGTGATGACCGATGGACGAGGCCGATGTCGATAACGCGGTTATCGAGTGATCTGGGGGCGTCCCGGTGCTATCGCTATCACGCGGCGCGATAAGCTTCGGAACGGAACGGAACGGAACGGAACGATACACACGCCGCGCGCCGCGCAATCTCATCTGACCCAGGCCCTCGACCGCATCTCCATCGTTTATCGTTTATCTGGCGACCGGGAGGACCGGGGATGTGTCTTCGCCGATGCATTTTCTCGACTTATTTAGATCGTCGCGAGAGCTTGTTTGCTCGCCGGCACGGACAATGCGTGCGATAAGATCGATTGTAATTAAGAGCGACCGCGGCTCTCGTTCGACGTTCGGCGCTCTGCGCGCGGCGCTCTGCTCTCGGCGAACGCCGATGGATCCAAGTCGACCACGGTCTTTCGGAGAAACGATCGATTGGAAATATTTCTTCCAGTGCGAAGCAGAATCTAAAGAAAATTAGCGAATCTTGGTCCAGCGACCCCAAACCTTCTCGTCTATTTCGATCTGAACCATTCTTCCGTTCGTCAGTCGGCAAATATGCTGCATCGCCCAACTAAAACTAAATCAGTGGAGACAGTATTTCGGATCTTGCTGCAGACAATGTTTTCCTCGCACGCACGTATAGCGACATCTAAACGGCGAAGAGAATTTCGAAAATAAGGGGACAGCGTGACGTGAAAGCTGAAAAGGGTTCTAGTGCCCCACTGCTCGTGGTTCGAAGCGAAGCTGCTCCTATTTCAACGGCACGAGAATATTTACGGCGGGGGATCGGAACCAGGTCGAAGCTCGCGGAAACGTCGTTAGTGTATCGCGGGCAAACGATTCCTTCCTGGGCGACGCCGTGGAGGAAGCCGTCGCGGAAAAAATCGGTGTCGACGAAAGGGCTCGTTCCCAAGCGCCGCCTCGCCTCGTTCGCGAAGGCGTCGATAAGCTCGGCGAGAGTGGAAGGCGCTCGTCTACCCTTCCGGTGACTTCGCTCCCTCCTCCTCTCGCTGTTCTCGTCGCGTCATTCCTCTTTTGGAAAATCATTGCAAGCTTTCTGAAACGCTTCTTCGTCGACGACGCGTCGTCGGTTTCGTTGAGAAGCCGAACGAACAATTATGGGAAGGAGGCGACGCGATCGATCCAGCACTCGGTTGCTCGATCGAGACCGGCGATTTACGGCTCGTGGGAGGAGATATTCGCCAGGACCGCGATACCACTCGCGTTATATAAGGATTCCGAGGGACGAGAAAAATCCGTCGGGGTCGGAGGGAGCGACGGATCGAGATTAAATCGAGATTTAAGCGGGCCGCGCGACGCGAAACTCGATAGGAATTGCAAAAAGGCCCCGACGCGCGATCGGGGATCGGGGATCGGGATCGGGATCGGGATCGAATTTCTCATCGCGCGTAGAAAAAGATAAAGAAAGAGAAAAAAAGAGCGATTTTTTATCGCGAGCCATTGCCCGGAATCCGCTGGCCCGGGGCCGCTCCGTTCCAATGAGCCCCGGGACGGGATCTACCTCTCGATCTTTTACCTCTTCGTTCTCGATCTCGGTCTCGATCTGCTCGGGTCCCCCTGGATCCCCGGAGAGGAGACTTGCGCGCCACGCCGCGCATTCGTGCGCGCTCGTTGCACACGTCCGACTGACTTTTCGTTCGGTCGACCATCTCTCTCTCCCTCTCTCTCTCTCTCTCTCTGTCTCGCCGGCACGTTTCTCCGTCTCCTGGTTGCCGAGAGCCGCGAGCCACGTAGTACAACGGAGTTTGACAATGTGTCGTGTCGGAATGCAATTTCGTAAGCGCGAACACGCCCAAGCAATCGTCTGTTTATTTTCGATGCCGACAAGCAGCCGGTATCGGGCCCTCGAAAACTGTGTGCTACACGATCCCAGATAAGATCCCGAGAATTTAAATGAACAAATTATCGAAGGGGACGACGGACACTGTCCGACAGCGGAACCTCTACGGTTGTCCGCTTGGCGAATTCGCAGACGAATCTTTCTCATAATAGCGTCCGCACTGATTCGAAGATATTGTTTGGTCTGGAATCAATTCCGATGCTGGGCCGCGCGGAATCGATGCCAACAGCGAGGATCGGGATCTTCCACGGCTTTGGATTCGAGTCGAGCGAGAGCGATCGTCGAGAGGAAAGTTCGCGCGCGGAGGCGTTCGTTTGACAGATCCTGCTACTTTCTCTCGCTGTTACGAAATACATAGTCGGACGCTAGTGTTCGCGAGGCTTCGCGTCGGTGTTGCTCCGTGTGCTGACATTGCGGTGGCTCGCCGAAGCCACAGGCGAGTAGTATATTAATCGGTAACTGTAATTCGATCGTTCTCGTTGAAATCGCGAACGTTTTGGATCCACCAAAGTCAATGGACAAGCAACGGAGTCCGATCGCGAGGAAGGGACGATTCTCCGTTTTCTCTCGTCTCCACGGCCGGCCGGCCGGTGAATCTCCGGGTCGCGCGGAGTATGTATGTATCAGCCGACGGTGCGCAGGCAGTAGGCGGCATGCATGCAGTAGGTTGTGTTGCGTAGATACGATCTGGACAGCGCTGGCCATCGAGGCAAATCGATTAATTGGGAACGAACGCGCTCCGATCGCCACGCTCTGACGTCTAAAAACCAGCTCGACCGTGTTTACCGCAATAACGCGAATATACGGCGTGCCGAAAACTAAAAAGAAGAAACGGGTAAACCGCAGACACCGGATCGCGGCCGCGTGTACATATATACCAGCCCGCTTGTGTGTGAGTGTGTAGGTAGTAGATGCATTGGTTCGACACAGATGCGGATACACGGATACACGTATAGGCGCATGCAGAGACGCGCGGTGTGCGCGTAGCCGATGGACCCGCGAATCAATCGCTCGGAGCGACCCGGGCGCGTTCTTTCCTATTTTTCGAAACATATTTTCAACCCACCGAGAACCGACAGCGATAACAGCTCGATAAAACCCACCGAAAATTCGCTGGGAGTCTCTACGACCTCTAGCAAAAAGTATTCGTATTGTATACGCACGCGTATCGGCCGTCCATCGTTGCAATTATTTTCGCGAAATTCTATAGTTTTCCGGATACTTTTAAACGCGCAAGTTTTCGCAATCTCCGTTCTCGATCGGGTCGCGGCCCTCGGCAATTAATTCCGGATGTTTGGGAATCGAGCGCTCGTAAGTCACGAGGTGCAAGTAGAAGAATGACTAGGACGGGGTGAGGTGGGAGACGGAGTACTGGGTGTATTGGCACGGCGCAAGGGTTGTTCGGTTTCGTGGCTGCGTTCGCGGCGGCATTCGCGGCGGTGATTTGGCGGGATCGCAGATCGCGATAGCGCGGCTAAGTAAGATCGAGGTGTCGGCGAAGGAGGGTAGAGAGCATAAGCCCACCCTCTGGCGCGCCTCTCTCGCCTCTCTCGCCTCGCCTCGCCTCGCCTCGCCGTCGCGTCGACGACCGCGGTTCGGGGTTTGGGGCATGCGAGGGGCAGAAGGATGCGAGGATGCGAGGCACGCGACTGCCGCCCCATTGCGCCGCGTTAGTTTTCCAACCCTCCGGTTTTTCGGGCCAAGCCCGAGCCCGAGCCCGAGCCCGAGCCCGATCCCTTTTGGCTGCTAGCCATCCTAGCTCAACAAAGACGGATCGGATCCCTTTTCCGCCTGCTCGGCTCCCGCGACGCACGCATCCCCGACCTACCCCTACGAAATCCGCCTCGAGCCTTCGCATCCGCGGTCTTGCCGCATCAAAGCCGACCGGACCGCGACTGTGCCAAAGGTTAATAGGATAAATGGTTGTTGAACAACTTTTGGAAAACATGCGCGATGGTGGACGGTAGAAAATGAAGGAACCAACTCGTAGAAAATTCTTGGAAAGAGAAGGTAGGAAACGGATCGGAAAGCATCGGCCACTTAGGGCTTGGGGGGCGAACGCCGAAGCCTCGACCCGGGCCCGAGACAAGACCACCAGCTGCGAGAAATCGTTACGTTCGACTCGGCTCCAATCACGCGTGATTAACGCCCGCGGCCCGGGAAATGGGTCGAACCGAATGAATATTATCGCCTCGCATTTTTCTACGCGCCGCCGCCGCCGCTGCTGCCTGACTTGTATTAATATGTTAATGGGGGGCCGCCGCGTGCCGCTTGCCGCGTGCCGCGATTATCATAATATCGTTCGAGCAGAGAGAGGAGAAGAGGAGAGGCGCAGCAATCGCTTAGTTCCGCGAGATTATCGACCGGGCTTCTCCCTTATCTCGGGGAGGTGTTAATCGATCGGAGATCCATATCTTGACCCGGCCGCCGCGACTCACCGAAGATTCTAGCCGCGAACTGCTACGAGCAGATCGAGAGCGACGACGATGCAGGCCACGGTCTACTCCCTTCCGCCACTCTTGTTACTTCTTTCGGGTTAATTACTGGGCCGAGCGTAAATGCGCTGTAAGCGTATCCTGCGCGGTACGTGACCGGACTAGCGACGAATTTCTTCGCGACGAATGAATGGAACTGCGTGCCGCTGCTCTGCTCGGCTAAATTGGTGTTCCGTGTTCGGAAATTGTTAATTGATACCGCCAGACAGTTGATAGTTGATCGTTGATCGAGCAACCGAGACGGCTGGCCGAGCCGAGCGGTCAATTGGCTCGGTAAATTGCTGCGAGGAGTTTCGACGACGGCCAACTCGGTTTTCGCAGAATTGTGATCTTCGGAAATTAGTTTACGCCGACAACGCGTTAGAACCGCCCTCTGCGGTTCTTCCCTCGTTGGGACGAACATTTCGTTTCAGTTTTTCAGGTAATGTCAGGCGTATCGATCGACGAAAGCCAACCAACTAACTACGTTAACGCGCTGCTCGGCTGCTGAAAAACCGAGGGTGGTTAAATCCCGATATTTGTGCATCCGCGTTTAACGAAACAATCGAGCAAAGTGGGAATCCGCGGCAACATCTGCAGACTGGAGA
Source organism: Augochlora pura (assembly GCF_028453695.1). Taxonomy (NCBI): domain Eukaryota; kingdom Metazoa; phylum Arthropoda; class Insecta; order Hymenoptera; family Halictidae; genus Augochlora; species Augochlora pura. The sequence continues at coordinate 14,166,823 of NC_135780.1, forward strand.
GCATTAATAGCCAGCCTCGGCGAGCGCGACCGTAAAAGGCATTTAAAGAGCGCGGTAAAAGCCGCTCGGCGCTATCCGAAAGGGGTGCTTTTCATTTTCATTCCGCGCCGGACGATGACAAATGTCGTTTGGCCCGATACAGATCTCGGCGTTCGTTATCAATTCCGCGTGAAGTTTGCGCAATTTCTCCGGCCACTTTTTCCAGGGCAATTCTACTCTAATTACGCCAGGCGACGGGGAGGGAGGAAGAGGGAGAGGGAGAGGGAGAGAAAAGCCGCGTCGCGTTTCATCGAACCAGATACGGTCGTAGATAGGTATCGATCGTATTACAGATACTTCTCTTGGCTAATTTTTTTGTCGCTCGGCTGGAATAAGGATAAGCGATAACGAGTGGGCGACTTTCTTATCGTTGCGTCCATTCCAGCTCGCTCCACTTCGCCTGACCGACTCGTATTTTCGCGTCGCTTCACGAGACGGTCAAACGGTGTCGGTGGTGTCGGTGTCTGTGCCTGTGCGGAGAAAAACGAACGAAAGAGGCGACGACGAGCGGGGGTACAACGGAGCGAGAGAAGCGACAGAACAGAGAGAGAGAGAGAGAGAGAGAGAGACAGGCGGAGAGGGAAGGGGAGAGAGAGAGAGAGAGAGAGAGAGAGAGAGATGTTGAGCGCGGCGGCGTGGATCACGCTTCCCGATCGTAGGGATCGATGGAGTAAATTATGCGAGCATTTTTCCACGTACGGGCCTCCTGTTTTGCATAGCGATTAAGACGGTTCTTTATCGGTGCTCCTACTCGAAACGAACCCACGTAAAGGTACACGGCAGGGCGGGCCGCTTGTAAAACGTATCGAGACAAATAATCTGCGGCCGATTAGAAATTTGTGAGATAATTATAATGGTCGAGTCGACCGCGTCGTTGCCGCCGGTCGCCGGTCGCCGGTCGCCGGTCGCCGAGTCCGAGCATTCGCGCGACTATTTGCAGAAATTTCCGAGGCACGAGCGCCGTCCGTCGATTACCTTCGAAATAATCGCAGCCCTCGCTCGTGACAAGGGCCGGAACCGATACACCGAGAAAATTTCGAGATCGATCGACCGACGGATTACGAATTATTGCGATTCTTTCTGGTAATTGGATTATCGGCTTCCAATGCGGACGGCGAGGAGAGACGATTGCCGTGCCGGGGTTCGCGGAATTTATAGACGGCGCGTTTAGATTAGGGTTACGAGGATTTGAACTTGCCGCGCTAGTTGTTAATACCAGTTCTGGGGTGCATTTGCATTTTTATCGCAGCCGTTGCATGAATGAATGCCGGCCGGAATTGTTGCGGAGGGTGCAGAGCTCCTGTGGACTTGCAGCGTTTCGCTTTCGATCAGACGCTCGAAACTTTCGACTTTCGAGGCTCGCGATCTCGAAACGTTCAATTCCCGCGGTCTTTGGCGATCGAAGATCGAAACGTTCAACTTTTTCCAAGCAGAACCTGCGATCGTTTCGTTTCGGATCCCCGAACTCCTCGCGACGAAAATTCACTCGTTTCGATGCTATCTTGCAACCGCTTTACGCGACACGTTGTCGGTGCATCTTCGAGAGCTCGAGCAGAAGCGACTTTCAATTTTGCTCGACTACACGATTATTATTCGTCTGTAGCATCGAGCAAACGGTTCGATCGCGGTCGCGAAAGGCGCGAGGAGAGATCCTCGGTCGCGCAGCGTCTGGATCGACAATAAAATCTGCCGCTGCCGAAAATTCGAGAGTCGAACGGGCAAGTCCGTGAAGTGGCGCGAAAATACGAGTCGTCCGGGGCGAAGTGGAGCGAGCTGGAATGGATGCGACGGAATATACGTACGGGGCGAAGCAAACCGGCGCGGCGATAAGAGCGGTGGCGAGCCGTTATCGCGATCGCCGCGCGGCCACGTCGCGCGATAACGATAACAAACTCTCTCCCTCCCGTTCTCGCGGCGCTGCGGCCCCTCTCTATCTCTCTCTCTCTCTCTCTCTCCCTCTACACACGCACACACACATATCAAAGTGCGCGCGCGCACGGAACTGTGGTAACACGTACGCGAGGCGAGGCGACGCTCGGCTCGGCTGCTACGTACATGTATATTATGCGCTCGTCGAGGGCGAGAGGTGACTCGTCGTGTCGTTACCCGCGTTCGCTGCCTTCGCAAAGAGCCACGTACGCATAGGGAAAATTCGAAAATTTATTCGAACCGAAACCGCGATTCGAATAACTTGCTGCGAGGGTGAACCGGCGGGGACGGAAGCGAGGGTAGATCCAGAGAAACTCTATACGACTCGGGAATTGTTTCGTCGGTGCTGCCAGTTAGTCGCGTCTCCGTTTATTCCAAGTCGGGCGATATGCGATTTAAACGCGATTTAATCCAGAAAGGTCAGGGGGAGAAGTCGAAAAGAGGGGAGCACCTCTCGACAAGTCCCGACCGAAAGCGCACCGTTCGCGAGCCAACGCGACGAGAAGCCAAGGAATGCGATTTAATTAGGTCCCATCGGCCGAAAGACGTCCGCCATATTGGCAGGGGTGGTTCGCCGCTGCAGGCGGTCGGCAGGCGGACTACGATCCGGCCGTTTCGGGTCCACGGGGTCGTTCTAATCCATCCGATAGCAAGAAACCAGCCCCGAACGATTTCGCCGTGTCGGTGGTGGCAATCTCCGCTATTGAAATTTCCAGGGGTGGTTGTGCAGCAGGGTCTCCGGAGGCCGGGCAGCACCGACCTATATGCGTCTGGTCGTGCAGGCACACACCGCACACACAGTCGCCGACGACTCGAACGAGAGACGGAGAGATAGAGGGGCGAGGGAGAAAGGGCGAGAGCGAGAGAGAGAGAGAGAGAGAGAGGGAGGGAGGGAGGGAGAGGCAGGCAGCGGCAAGGGTCCAACGAGGGTTGTAGAGGGGGTCGGTTGGTCGGTGGTCGGCGGCGGCGGCGGCGGCGGTGTTATCGCGTCGGCCCAGATTGAATATATTTCATATGTTTTCATAACTACCGCAGCCGGGCCGCTACCGTCCCGCTATCTGCTTCCACCTACAGCTACACCTCCTCTGCCGGTGGAGTCGCCTCTACGACGGGGGTGAGCGAGGCGACGGCGGCGAGGGCGGGGGTTGAAAAGCGGAGCCCGGAGCCCGGAGCCCGGAGCCCGGAGCCCGGAGTCCGGAGAAAAGAGGGAGAATGAAAGAGCACGGTGGAAAAGGCGTGAAGATAGAAGAGAGAAGGTTCTCGGCGCGGAGAGGAACAGAGGGGATGAGAGAGAGAGAGAGAGAGAGAGAGGGAGCGAGGACATCGGAGCCGGGGAAGGTGGAAGCGGCGACAGGGAGGAGGGAGATGGAAAGAGAGTTAGGTTGGTTCCGCCGCGGCCACGGGAAATCAACCGTGAGGAGATACCGGTTGACTGATGTGCGCCTTTCTGTTGTAAAACGATAAAGGCGGCGTGGCATTGGTCGGGCCGAGGGTTTCCGATAGCCAACCACCCTCTCCTACTCCCCTCGAGCACCAACCCCCGCGGCTCTCGCCTCTCCTCCGCGCCTCCGCTCCACGGCCGCTTCGCTCCTTCGTCCGCCAAAGACCTTTCCCGTGGCTGGGAAAAAGGAGATCGCGCGTCCACTGGATATATTTTACATTGTACCCCGTGGAAATAGGCGAGGAGGCGACCGGGACACACCAACCGCCCTGATCCGACGCCATCGGCTGAATATTCATCTCGCGTCGCGTCCCGGCGCTTCTTGGCGCTTCTCGGCGCTTCTCGGCGCTTCGACGATAACGCCCAGGCTGACTCTCTTATCTGCTGCCTCCCCTTGGACGGCGGAGATGCTCGTCGAAAGCGTTTCAATTGTTCCTTTTTCCCTCTTTCGCGAGACCTCTCGAATCCGTCTAATTTTTTCTGTTTCGATATACGTTTCTCGGCGTCGGCCGCTTAATCGGTCCAAACGAAATCCGTGGGATCCTTGAAAGGCGCCAATTCGAATCGCGATTCCCGAGAATGTCTATCGGGGGGCGAGCGATAAGAGGTCGTGGAGGTCTTGATTCGATAAGGTTACCCGCATTGTTCCCTCCGAGCCCTACCTGGCAACCCCTTTCAATCCCCTCCACCCCACCGATCTTCCATAAAGAAAAGAACAATCAATCCCACGACTTAACTCGCATTATCGTTCGCCCAGCATCGAAATAACGGGGATGATCGAACGTGTCCCTGCCACTTTTCGTTATCCGCTCCGTCCATCTCGCGTGTTGGAAATAATCCCGGGCTCGGTTACACCGTCCACGCGGCGACGCAATTTCTTCGCGAGCATCGTCCGCCGAATTTACGATCGAGTTGGCCCCTGCCACCGGGTCGTCGTTTTAGAATCTCTATCGTTTGAAAATTTCGTCGAACGATCGGAAGCGATTCGAAAATTGCGCGAGCTGTTGCGCAGCCAGGAATTCGAATCCGCCGGTAGCCATTGTTGCGAAGCAGCCGTAAGCCGCAAGCAGCAAGCAGCGAGCAGCGAGCAGCGAGCCGCAAGCCGCAAGCCACGAACCACGAGCGAGCCACGAGGCTGGCCGCGAGTCGATCACCGATAGAGACCCGATAACGAGCGTCGCTTCTTCGCTCGGTTCCCGTCGGATGCGAAAAACCTGGCCGAGAGCGTGTTCTCGCGCCAATTTCTCCCCTTATCCAATCGATGTTATCTACCTGGTAAATATGTACGCTGACCGTCCCGCAGCATCCCTTATAGAAAATCGCCGTCCCGTCCCGTCTCCCGTAACCGGGCTGTTGCCGGACAAAAGCCGTGGCAAGAATGGCCGGCCTATGCTCGCCTATTCTTGTTATCGTCCCACGGAGCTATTGCTCCGATATCGAACGAATGGCCGGGTTTACGGCCCGATCCCGCAGCCGATACACAGAGATCGCGCGCGCTACACCCGACTCCAATCTGCGATTTTTCCGATCGAAATATCATCGCGACCTGCGAATAATTGGTCCCTTTCAAGCCAAACAGAGAACCGAAACTTGTTGAAACAGACTCAGATTCTCGCGTGGAAACAATTTTCGAATTCTCGATCCATCGACTCGGTTCGCGCACCTCGAAATTCCGGCTTGCAAAATACAATTTAAGAACCGATGAAAATATTAATTTTTCCTTGAACAAACGAGCCAACGAAATTCGAAGAAAATAATTGCGATGGAGGTGGCCGAAATGGGATGCGCCACGAAGCCAACAGTCGCGTTTCTTCAGCGAACGTAACGACCAGACCGAGAGAGCAAGTTAACAAAACTTCCTCAAAGTTTCGCGTGTTCCCGTGAGAAGTACATAATGGTTGGTCGCCGTCTTTGGTGCAATTAATTAGCGTCATTAGTGCCATTGGCTGAGCGCCTGCCTCGTTAAACCCTCTCCCGCTCTCTTCACCTGCCTCCGCCGTCCTCGCCTTCCACGACCGCCGGGTGAACGACCGTTTTTGCGCGCTGGTCTCGCAACTTTCGAACCCCTTTCAGTTCGAAACCGTCGAGAATCGTCGAAACCGTCGAAAGCGAAACGAGGAGAAAACCTCTAGAAGAGAGCAGACGAGCCTCGATCGCGCGACGCGTTGGCCACGCGTTCGCTACGCGATGGAAACCGGCGCGGACGGAAGAAAACGAAAGAGAGTCCGCGAACGAGAGTACCGGAAATAGGGAAATTGAAGTTTTAGCGGAGAGCGAGCGAAAAAGTCGAAAGAGGCCGATCTCCGACGCTAAAGATACTCTCGTTCGTAAACAAATCCGTTTCCTCCGTCAGGAGTTGGTTGGCTCGCGTTATCGCGAAGATTCGTGGCCGTTCGCGTCCGGTCGAAAGATGGAGGAAACGAAACGAGACGAGACGGGACGGGACGGGACGGGACGGGACCAAAGAGGAATGTCTGGTCCGCGACACAAAGGTTTCCAGCAGGCTGAGCGGTCGGTCGTTCCAGATACGGAACGGGGGACCTTTTCAACGGTGGACGGACAGATTAAGAAATCTAAGATTTACAGGCCAGATAATTATTGAAGCGGAGTGGCCCGGGGGCCGACGCGGCATATAAAATCCGTGTCCGGTTCCCCAGGAGCCCCTACTCGCTCCGAGCTCCGAGCTCCGCGCGCCGTCGCGTATCACCGTTAAATACGGTTTGAAACGCGTCTCGGACAGAAGTTTATTTGGAGTAATCCCCCACGGGATCATCCTTCTCTTCGTTTTTCTTGGCTCGCTTCGGCCCGCTCCGGCCCGCTCCGGCCCGCTCCGGCCCGTTCCTCTGTTTTTGTTGGTACGCGGCCGCGCGCGGAGATAAAGCACCTGCATTCTCCCGGACCAGAAGACGGCACTCCGAAACCCACGCTTCGTCGATAAACCAACGGTTGCATTCCTACCCTATCGTCCTCGAACCACCTCCACGGCACAAAGATAACTAATGTAACTCTTACACGCCGCACACGCGGATGCCTCGACGGTGTGCACGCATTCTCACGCGATCGACCATCCGCCGCGGTTGTGTATCGACGTTTTCACGGCCCCACCGGGCCCCCCTTGCCACCCTCCGGCTCCCACTCCGGGTCCCCCCACGGTTCAAAGAATCATTCTTATCGCGGATCGAGCCCGCTGGTAGTACTCTCTTCGAATAAATGCATCGCGGTGCACGGAAACTGGTCGACGCGGCGAGAGACGATTTTCTCGATGTCCAAGATTTTTGCAACTCTTCGCAGTTTTCTGCTAACTTGAAAAGCCGCAGCGCGTCGAGATTCCAAACCAGAAATTCGTACCTGTCGGGTGTAGCAGCGTGTCTCGCTGCTGACGAGCCGCGTCGATTAACATAATAATCGTTCGCATAAAAGATGGCCAATTACAATGGCGAGGGTTAATTGGGGGCGGGCATGGGGGCATGGCGGCCAAATAGGCGCGACGGTCTCGGGAGATCGCGAAGGAGAGCGTCGGAGATTCGTCGGATCGGCCGAGGATAGATCCGTTCGCGGATCGAGAGAGGGGTCAGGGTTCGATCAAACTTTCTCGAGGGTCACGACAAAGGGGGAGGTCGGTTCCAGCCGGCCTTACCTCGACCGGGCACCCAACAGGTAGGTTTCGGTACACCGGGTGTCCAAAAACCATCGGGGTTTGCCTGTCGACGAATTCGACAGAGAGCAGCGAATCGAAAAGAATCGATACCGCGATCGCGCTCGGCGCCACGGATCCATCCGGACGTCTCGCCGGCAACGGTACGCGGATCCGAGAAAAATTCGAGACTCGAGATCGCGTTATTGAAACCGTTGTTGGCATCTTTGCGGCGCGATCGATCGCCTGCCGAAGCGACGGCACGCGGCGCTCCGCTGGCCCGCGTCACCCGCAATTATTCTAAGCTGCCACGGATTATTAATCTGCGTGGAAATAAATAAAAATCTCTGACAAAATAACGGTCTACACGCCGGTGGAGCTGATATATCACAGCGCACGCCAATTCGGCCGCAACATTCGTCACGCGAGTCAAGTGCAGGCGTGACTCACCCCCTTTCGAACTCGATTTTCTCCCCAAACAAAAGACTAAAAAAAAGTACCGCGTTTTCACTGTGTTTCACCGATAAACATCGACCGCCGCTCGGCGCTCGCCGCTCGCCGCTCGCCGCGCGCCGCATCAACGTGTGCGGCCGTCGAACAGTCGAACGCTAAAAGCGGAGGCGACTTTTCGATGCCACCGCTTTCGCTCCGATTTTATACGATCGTTATCGCGCCGACTCTCGCACAAATCAATTTATTCGATAATGTCCCGCGAAAGCATCCTCCGTAGGGTCGATCGATTCGCGTCTACGTCAACCTAGATTCGCTTCGCGTCAGCCAGCGTAATTTTTGAAATGCTCGCGCGCCGCGGGCGAGCGAGAGAGACGTTTGCGCGAAAGGGAAGAATAAAAGACGATAGTCGGCCGGGGGATGCTGCGATACCGCGACACCGCGATATACCTGCGCGATACGGAAGGGATACACGTTCGGAGCTTCGGCGAGAGATTTCGAAGGATGGGAGAGAGATCTTCGAGAGCATCCACTCGCCGCCAACCCTCTCTTCAAATCGTTATCTTTAGGAGAAACGTCGTCGCGGTTTACGTCGAGGCTTTAGCCTTCGCTCCGGTGCGTTCCGAATCTGAAGCCAACCTCTCGGAGGTGTGTACAACGCGTACAGCTCTTCGTTTTGCTCGCCTTTATCCCCGTTTCGTTCGTCAGAATTTTATAACCGAACCAGGACCTTGTATTTTAAAACCGCGTCCGAGCTCTGCAATTGGTTCACCTTTCATGCGAAATTACAATCGTAACAGCATCGACGCTCCACGTTTCTAGAAAGATTCCGGCTTCGTTTGCAACTCTGTTGAATTTTCGAAATCGTTTACCGGCGTCTAGGAATCTTTCGGAGAAACCAGACGAACGAAACGGACGATTTAACAGCCAAGTTGCCGATACAGGAAACTGTGGTCTATTTTATCTGGAATTCCTGATACTCGATTAATAATATGTAAATGCGCGTAGTCGTAATCTAACGATCGAATCCGCTGCTTCTTTCGAATTTCAGCGAAACCTGTTTCGAAGGAAATTAAACGTCTGGTCGATCGAACGTCTCTATTAAGTGCGGGACGAACGTCTCTCTTTTTTGTACTATTTCAAACAGTTAATCGGCACGGTAACGTCGAATCACGCGATGCCGCGTTTTTTTTTTTGCACCGTCGAATCAACGCCGACGCGAATCGTCCCGTGAAACGCTGCGAGCACGGTCGCCGACCAATTCGTAATAATTGTGCAAGGTACGCTACCTGTAAGATATCGATACCGTGCTCGAGTCGCATCGAATCGATGGCAAAACCGTGTTACGAAAAATCCCGACGGCCACGTCTTTCCGAACAATGGTCCGCGTCGAACGCAGCGTCGTAGCCGCATTCATCGACTCGAGGGCAGCAATTAGGACGAATGCTACCCTTAGAGGAGCTCCAGCCGGCGCGGCGCGGCGGGGTGATCGGACAGAGTCGAACCTAAGACGGACGGAGAAAAATGTCTGGTATCGGACGAGGGGGTCTGAAAAGGGCACAGGACAACGGGAATTCGCGATGATCGCGGCGATGTCTGTTCCAGCAGCGAGACCCAGGCCCGGCAACAATAATCGTCCCTCGTATCGGCGGTGCACGCCCGTTATCGCGGTTATCACCGCGTCCGGTCTCTATCGGCTATCTATGCAAATCGCAGCTAATTATATTTAATTAGATTCGACCACGGCGCTCCCACCGATTGCCCCCGTCCCACCCTCCGCGTGTACCGGAGCCTAGCGATCGCGTTCGCGTTCGCGTCCGTGTTCGTGTTCGAGTTCGCGCTCGTGTTCCCGTTCCTGTTCGTGTGCGTTCCGCCGCAACAGAGATCCTCGTGTACGGCGAACACGAGCGAGCCAACAGGCGTTTACCCGTGTACGTACATCGACCGATGAGCAGACGAGACCGATACCGTGGATTTCGATGCTCGATTCGGAATCGACGCACCTCCGCGGACGCGGGTGTCAGGGGCTTCGAAGACGTCCAAATACTTCCGGATATTTCCGAAACTCGCGAGGAGAACGAGTCGAGACGAGAAAAGATCGTCGCTGGGCAGAATCGGATTCCGAGTTTCGCCCATAGCTGCCAGTCGATCTTCGCGCCTCCTCAACCATTCGCCGATCGATGGAATTTTTCAGCGATCTCTGAATCATCTAACGAGACCGATTAAACCGCCATCAGACTATTTACTAAACTGTTCGAACCGTCGAGATTCCGAATCTAATCGTTCGGTTGACACGCAACCGCGAGATTAAAGGTGTCTGGATATAACACGCTCGATGACTAATAAATTGCTCGGAGCTGACTAATCGTTATCGAAGCTAGATGCGAATGCGAAGGAGATTAAAGAGCATCGGAATCGGAGCAGAAATGTAAAACGCCGCGTCGAATCTGCCCGAAGGATATTTCGAAGATACGACCCAATACCGAAAACTGGAACCTGGCTCTAAACAACGATCTCCGCCGAGAGCGCGAACGCTGCGCCGTTCTGGAGAAAGATCGCGATCGAGGAATACTTTTATCCGGATGATTCGATAAGGAACTTGCTGCGACGATAATCGTATTCAGGGTCCTAGGTGTAAAGATGGGTCTCGAACGGCCTTTTCTCCGGCACTAGCAGCGAGATCGAGTTTGGTTGGACGGTCATGTATCACTTTTAAGCGCATTCGATTTTCTATAACGCGGAGATCGCCGCAGATACGCCGCGTCATTGATCTAATACGCGCGGGGCGTCGAGGCGCGTCGCCTCGCCTCGCCTCGCCTCGCCTCGCCCCGTCGTCTTCCATCGCCGGGCGGCGATAGATTCTCGCGACGGGGGCCGGAATTAAACGGACTATGATCCATAGATCACGGGAGATCGAGCGGCGACGAAGGCGCCGCCCCGTGTGCCTCCAGAACGATTCTACGTCGGATCCTGCTGCTGCTGCAGTCTGGGGTAATGACGTGCGAACAGATATCGGATCCCTTGCTCGCTATCGTGTCCTCGGCCCTCCACCGACCTCCGTCTACACCTCCGCCTCTGCCTCCGCCTCCGCCTCCGCCTCCTCCTCCTCCTCCTCCTCCCGTTCCCGCTTTAACAGGCTCTGCACGCATGATTTCACGCGCACGCACTCTCACGCGCGAACACGGCGCGTCGCGTCGCGTCGTAAAAACACGGCTCGTTCCCGCGTTCACTGGCTTTGTCGCGTTGTCAACGCGACAGACCTTTTACCGAAAAGGCTGCCGCGTTTGCTCGTTTAGACGCGACGAGTCCACCTTTTCCGAGGCGGAGGCTCGACGGACCGAACGGCGTGGTCCGAGCAGCGGGGACACCCGGTAGAATCGGCCGAGTCCGCGACAGTAGCGGGGTCTCTGTGTTCGCGGGACGATTATACCTCCGCCGACTGCTCCCATGGATGTCTCGATCGCGTCTGGTACTTGTACCACTCCCTGTAGGTACGTTGTAGTAGGCCTAGTAGGTAGTACCTACTTTAGTTGTAGGTCGTACACTCGGTATAGCCGTAGCCGGGCGAACGGCGTCGCTTGATATCTGCTACATATCTAGCAACGTGTGCCATGCCTTATCTCCGCTGCCGTTCGGAGCCGTATTCCCGCGTCGCGCGTCGGTGTGGTTGCGCGCGCGCTCTTGTATCCGCTCCTCTGCCACCTTTATCCGCGCGCACGGGAACGTGTGCTATCCGGTGTACCTGTTCCTGTGCCCGTACCTGTACCCGTACCCGTACCCGTGGAGACTGCGGAGGCTGCGGCCACGCACACAGGCACGCCCCCGCGGCGAATAAGAACCGAGAGCCGGAGAGTGTGCGAAGCTACGCGCGGGACCGTTCCTATTTCGTGGGCTTTCGCATTGTATGGATATGAAATGATTCCGCATGGGCCGCGCGCGCGGCGTACAGCATGCGGCGCACCCGCGATACCCGAGCCTCCGGTCGCGACGACCAACCGACTTGTCCCGGCAGTCCGACCAGTCGACTCGCCTTCTTGCTCCCACCCCACCTTCCGGCTTGTTGCACGCGTTTCGGACACCCTGTATATCGAGATCTTTAACCAGGGTCGCGCACGGCTCGATGTCGGAACAACGAGGAAAAAAGAAGACGAAAGAAACGCATCGGTGCACTGGCACACCGTCGCACCGCCGCGAGATCGCTTCCCCACCCATCGGATTATTATTTTCCCATCGTCGTTATTGTGTTTACGGTCAAGTACGCCGCCGCCGCCGCCGCCGCCGCGGCCGACGCGCTGTGCTTAATTAATAGTCAGCGACCACGTACTCATTATCGGGAAACGATTATTCTCGAATATTTTGAATACGTATCGAGCATCGGTATCGTCGCGTCGCGGCATATTAGAGATACGGAAATGCGCCGAAAACAAACAAGTTTCCTCCTGCCTTCGCAGCGGAGAGCGTTCCCCGAGAAATCGTATCTATCGCGTGCGACCTTCCATCATCGAAACCCATTTGCAAAAATGATTTCCCTCGATAACGATCTATTCTCGCACGCCGTCGACCCGAAGATCCGTTCCGCGTTCCGTTAACAAATTAATTTGCGCGCAACGCGCGTTTGATTCCGCGCGCCCTCGCGCCTTATCGACTCCCTGTCCTCGGCTGCCGGCGTGTTTCGCTCGAAATTCTGCGAGAACGAGGGCGCGATACCAATCAGTTTCTTTCGCTATCGAGAGTTCAGACGCAAACGAAGAGGGGATAGCAATCTCGAGTTGTGCCGCAGCTCGCTGCTCGCATGTCATTTGCAATCCATTAAACCATAGGCACGCATTCAAAGGTTAAAAAAAGAAACATCGGAACGGCCGAGAGGAGCGATACAAATAATTTTCCTTCGGTCTATCAAGATTTCCCAAGAAAATAAGGGGCCAGATAGCGATCTCGAATGCTTCGTACAGCCGCGCGCCGCGTCGGATCCGCGTTGCCGTTCCTCGCGCGCCTTCGTAATTCATTGAAAATCGAATCGAGGAAGCTGGCGAATCGAGCGCTCGAAATTTTCTCTCTAATATCTGCTGCGATAACGAGGATGGGGCCAGTTGCTTAATATTAGCAACACTCGGCTATCCATTCTCGCTTTAGACGGCGACGTAGACGGCGACGGCGTCGACGAGATGGCAACGAAGCCGCGAGAGCGTTTACCGTACGTTCCCAGCGTTTCCCATATTCCTCGCGTGGCCGCGATACCGATCTGAAAAGGCGGAATTCTTCTCGTGTTCTGGCAAGCGGCGCGATGGCGGGAATACGAGATCGAGACAAAATCTAGGTCATAATTGCTTAGGACCGTCGCGACGTCGTGAATTAAGATTTTTGCGTAAAGAGACCGCATAGTTATAGCTTGGCACACAGCCACCGCGAAATTATCGGTCAGCAGATCGGCTAATATCCATACAATGTCACGCACTCCTATACGCGGGTCAGCGTTAACATCGTTTTCCCTCCGAAATGTACAATATCCGCGCACGACCGTCGCGGCTCGCCTAACGGCCGATTAGAAAACCGGCAGATCCGAGAGATCGGCCGCATCGCCGAGCAGAGCCGTTTCGTTTCGTTTCGTTTCGTTCCGTTTCCGGAGATCCCGTCGAGCCGACGAGCTCGAGCAGGCGCGACGCGCGAATCTAGTTAATCTTGTTAGCAATTGAAACCGGCGATCGCGCCCGTTTGAACGTTGCCGTTTCTTTTCCTGCGTAGACCAGACCAACCGCGTTTTCATTTTCCAGGCTCGCGCGAAACCGCAACCGCCATTCGCCGACGCGGACGGCGGCGGGCCGCGGCGGGTCGCCGCTCGATTTACATTTAATAATCGTTTGACTACGCTACAAACATGGCGGAACTAAGCAACTAATTACCCGGCCTAAGCTGTCGTAACGCTCGTGTTAACGCCGCAATCCGATTAACTTCCTCGGCAATTACTTGGTTTTCGTCGGATACCAAACTGGCATGCCGATTCAACGGCGCGCCGCCGCTCCAGCGCCGCTGAGCGCTTCCCCCGACGCGGCAATAATGAGTCGGTTAATTAATTACTGAGAAGCCTTGTGTTACAGACAGTTGAGCATCTTTCCTCTATCTTTTTACCGCGGCGTTTTATCGCGAGAACTCGGCCACTTGACAATTAAATGGCGGATCAAGCTCCCCCGATCGTTCCCCATTCCACAAACTTGCAACACCGATTCCAATTTTCTACCGATTTTCCAAGAATCTTGCAATCATTGTCCGCCAGAAAGTCGAAGCGAGAGAAGCCTTGTCGAAATATAATGTCTTTTGTAGAAGAACGATCCCTAGAAATTTAATGAAAGCTATCCTAATCTCGGTTCGCTGATTGTCTGAAAAATTCTGGTTCGTGATCGATATAAATTTAATTAGATTCTCGACAAAGGAGCAGAAATATTAGATCCCGCGGGGTAGATTAGAGCGCGTTGCTCGGAACCCGTAGCATTTCGCGGAAGAAAAGAAAACGACAGAGAGGAAAAGAAAAGAAGAGAAAAGAAAAGAAAAGAAAAGGGAAGACGAACGAAGTACCGCGGGAGGGGGGAGGGGCGGGGGTGGATGGCAAGAGGGGTCGTCGAATCGGAAAAAAGCGAATAATCGCAGGTCGGCGAAGGTTTTCGTGCGAGCCTACCCAACATTCCTACCATCGGCTACGAATGTTGCGGGCTCGTACGAAAAAAAGGGTAGCAGATACGGACGGGACAATCTGATTAGCGCAATCTAATTAACGCTGCTTTTAATGGCGTTCATTAGCACATGCGCCCGCCCTCGCCCTCGCCCTCACCCTCGCCATCCGCGGCTCGTCCACCTACGGCCCCTAAGCCTCGATCTCCCTCCCCCCCCCCCCTGTCCCCCCCCCCCCCCGCCCCCGCCCGAGCCACGGTCCCCGTGTGCCCGTGTCCCGTATCTCGGTGTCCCCACAGCCCCACGATGCCGTGCGATCTCCCTTTTCTGCCACGTTGACGCTACACCCTCGCCGCGAGCCCGCGAGCCCCTCCTCTCTTGCGGCATCTTCCGGCATCTTCGAGTTTCCGCCGAGAAGATTCTCCGCGATCCGATACCCAACGATAAATCATTGAAACGGTCCCCGCGCAAATGTCATCGATCCAAAATCGATCCGGGCGATCGATCCTCCACAGACGCGATACAAAACGAAAGCGTATTGGTAGCAATGTCGCCACGCGAACCATGCACGCGCACAGTTAAGTGATCTACGGTCTGGAGAATCTACGGTCTAGAGGGAGCGTCGTTAATAAACATTATATGCGCACTCCACTTACATGTTAAACAGTCTAGGAAAAGTCAAATATCATCCGCGTAAAATCTTATTTCTCCAAGCCACGGTTCCCAATAGAAACAACTGTGATCCGCTCGATAATAATTCGTGCCAGTTTCGCCAGCAGATTGTATAAATCAGTGCTGTGTTATTTATGATGTAACGTACGTGTAGCACGTGCTCGTTTCGATTGCGCATTTTTCTTTCTCATTTCTCGCAACCAAGAAGCCCCCGAAAGAGCTCTCGGATGCCCATCTCCCGATGAAAATATTTCCCGGCTCTACTCTAGAGAGCGTAATCGAATCGAGCGCAGCCGAGGAACACCCTCGGTCGGAAGAGTACGATCAGAAGAGTGCCTCTCGCATCGGCTGACCGACGCTTAGTTAACCTTAACCCGGGGCAAACGAAAGGTCGGGCATCGACGTTGGGCTACCGGAAGAGCAGTGCGTATTTCCATCGAATCGAAGAGAGTCGGTCGCGTGACCAACGCTGGGATAGGCCCGTTCTCGTGCGCGTTTTTCTTCGATTACACGGCTATTCGATAAGTAGCGGTTTACCCGGTCGACCGCATAAATCGACGACCCAGTGGCGCGCGCGCGCGCGCGCTCCCGCGAATCCATATTCATCGTCCCGAAGTGCATAAAATTACGATACAGAGAGTGAGAGAGATAGAGAGAAAGAGAGTGAGAGAGGGAGAGAGCAGAGCGCGCACACTGCACGCTGCACGCTGGAAACTGCACGGTGCGGCGCGGCGCGCTTGTACGCAGCAGCAGCAGCAGCAGCAGCGTGTTGCGGCCGGCTTACGTTCACGTTCACGTTCACGTGTCAACGTGGACGGGCTGAATTATGGGCTCCTCGATAAATCTGATAGCGATTAATACCCGCGCGAAGTGAACCGAAGGAGAAACCAAAATATACGCGTACACGCGCCGGTGTCTTAATTCGTTTCGACTCGAAGCGCGAGAGCTACCCCTCCCCGAGTCCAATTACGTCTACCGACGTTAACGAATATGGTCGGCTCTCGATACCTGTAATCCCGATTTCGCATAGTCCGGCGAGAAACGCGGAACCGTTCGAAACTGTTTTAGATAATGCGGCCTCCCCTTGTTTCAACGTCGTCGCGGCGAGCTTAATCGTTCGTGGAATCGGCCCGGTCGCGTTCGCCGATCTCGGGCTATCCGTAGGAGACGCATTTCTCGACCAATACTTTCTCGATGAAAGGAATCGCGTGAGCCATTGGCCGATCGTCAAACATTTTCGGGCCGCTGCGCTGAAATAATTTAAGGAGCGATTCGATAGCCGCTATCGCGGTATCGCATGCCCGTTCGGAGTAAAGCGGATAGATAGGAGAACGGCCGAAAAGGGAGAGAACGGGGAGAGCGAGAGCGAGAGGGAGAGGGGGAGGGAGAAGGCAAGGGCAAGTGGCCGGGGAAGGGAGCATTGTCGGGTGAAACGCGAAAAAAAATTCCGCGAAAAGTTTTACGTCCGATCGCGCATCTACGGAATGCCGAGTCGATAAAGGCAGCGATTGCAACATTATCGTCGCGTACATTACAAAATTATTTACGATCAATAATTCCTTATCTTGTACTGCGGCAGCCATTAACGGGGCCCACT
The DNA here is from genome assembly GCF_028453695.1 of Augochlora pura. Classification (NCBI taxonomy): domain Eukaryota; kingdom Metazoa; phylum Arthropoda; class Insecta; order Hymenoptera; family Halictidae; genus Augochlora; species Augochlora pura. The sequence goes on from NC_135780.1 coordinate 14,183,248, forward strand.
TACGGCTTTACTGGCCGTGCGGCGTATTACGGACTGCTCCTCGGGTATAATAAGTGTTTCTCTACACTGTATTCTGTATTCTGTATCCTGTATCCCGTATCCCGTATCCCGTATCCTGTATTCTGTATGCTGTACTCCGTATTCGATACACCGTATTTCGTGATTCGTATTCCGTGAGTAGGAGTACGCGCGCGGGACATTCGGAGATCGGCCGACCACAAAAATGATGGTCGCTGAAAAATCGGCGGCGATCGAGAGCGATCGTTAAACGGAATCACCGCGTCCTCGAGACATTCCGAGCACGATCGATCCGTCTCGCAGAAGCTGCCGCAGATTCGAGTAGATCGAACCGATAATCTCTCTCTCTCTCTCTCTCTCTCTCCCCGTCGTTTTTATTAAAGCCGAGCGACCGTTGGTCAAGGTTGATCACGCCGACGACGAACAAACAATTGAATAAAAAAGGATCCAAGAGTTGCTGCTCGATACGCGTTTACAGGAGAATCTTCCGTTCCATCTTCCTCGATAAATCGATTTGCGTGTCGTTGGAGGCAGCGTCGTTGTTTGAGAATCGTTGCGACGTAAAGCGATCATCGGGTTGTTCATCGAAGGCCGAGGAGGTCGAGGTGCCCAACGTCGACTTTCGTTTTCGGATGGATTGCGACAGCCTAATCGGCGGAGGCCCGCAAGTTGTTCGCCGCGGACGTAAAATCGCACTCGATTTTCTACCTAGGACAGGCTAGACTTCGATCCGTCATAAAACGAAACTTTCCCCATCGGAATTCCTGAAAAGTATCGAGACCGTCTGCCCTTTGGGTTCTTCGCGACGTTGAACCTGGTCTCTCGGACTCCGAAAGGAGATCTCGCTCGGATCGCATCATCGAACAAACGTTGCAAGAGATCAACCTTTCCCGTAACTCGCCTTCCAAAATGAAACGAAACTGCGAGGATTTTCTACGAAAAGTTCTTTAACGCCTCCGAATTATATTATTCGTCGGGAATCGATGGCTCCGCGTCCGGCACTTTCGAGGTCAAAATCGTTCGGACCACCGCGCGCGCCGCTGGAAAGAAACGTCGTCGTGACACTATCGAATCGAGACGGCACGGACGCGGCACGACGAGGCGAGGCGAGGCGAGGCGAGGCGAGGCGAGACGCCGTCAGAAAATGGAGGCTCGGTGCGAGTCGTGTGCCACGTAGAATGCCGCGTTATTGGCAAGAAGCATGCGATACCCGCAAAACATGCATAAATGCATAGCCGTCTCCCAGATGCGCGGGGATACCGCGGAGATCCCCCGGTCCGACAACACCAGCCAGCCAGCCAGCCACCCCTTTTTGCTCCCTTTGCGCAATCCCTACCCCATCCCCATTTCCCATTTGCCACCCCCGACCGGCCCGGTATTCCTAGGCGGTCTTGCACCGCCACCCGCGCCACCCACGCCACCGAAACCGATTGCTTCGCTCGCGGCAGAAAAGCTGTCTTTTTCGATATCGCGCCGGTCATCCTGCTATTCCTGCCGCTGCCACAGTTCGTCGACGTCCCTCCGACGTCCCTCGACGTCTTTCGACGCCTCGATATCGCCCCGCAAGAGGCCGCGGCAAAATAATTGTCTCGCGGATACGGTCGAACCCTCTAGCATCCGAATAGACGGTTCGATCGATCGATCGATCGATCGTAAACCGCGCGTGGTACCTTTAAACACGGCTGGTTCAACAAATTATTCTCGCGAACATAGTAGAGTGACCGAGCAGCCATTCCACGTCCGGAACGCCGCGACTCGCAACGCAAGGCGTTCCGAATGCGCGCCACGTAGAAGGTTCGCCGCAAACGCGATCAGAAACAACCGGCGCGACGCTAATGCTAACTCTGATTGTCGATTCCTCGCTGGTATCTGCTAAGCAATTCGCGCGACGATTATCCTTGCCTGCAAGGACCAATGAAATCCACGTGGAATATCGTTAGATCAGCCCCGCTACTCCAGCCATGATTTGTAGCGATAATAAACATGAATCGTTCCGATAATCGTACGATAAAATTGACACTGTTCGTTAATATATGTATCGGCTGCAGCACCAATAAATAACCCGTTTTCGGCTGTATCCAGGTTCGATCTCGTATTCGAATCGATTCGAGAGCCAAAGAAATCGGATCGAACGGTATCGTTATAGCAACGCTGGCTAATTGCGGATTTCAAAGAAACGGCGCAACGCACAGATTCGTTTTCCCAGAATTTTCAGCAATCGGGCGTAGATGACAATCTTCGAAAGCGGTTTGTCCTTCGATAAACCTGATCGCGATAGAACTTTCTCTATCCGAGATGCAGCAGCGCGGGCAGCGCAGGCGGCGCAGAAGGCGCAGACGGCGCAGACGGCGCAGGCAGCGGGGTGCGAGAACGTTTAGCTATCCGAGGAAGCGAATCGCGATAGACGCTTATCGCGGGACGCGGTTAAACGAAACGAACGAGTTAACTGGTTCTTTCAAGTTAACAAGCACGCGTAATAATCCTATCGGTGGAGGATTAATCGGCGTCTCTCGGCGCGCCGACATTGAACCGTTAACTCAGCCAGCAGGAAATCATTGTGCAGAATCCTTGAAGAAGCCCGACAGCGGAGAAAGCAATAGAGGGAGGGGCACGCTGGGAGACGGAGAGCGAGCGAGCTAATGGGAGAGTGAGAGAGAGAGAGAGAGAGAACGAGGCGGTGAAAAGACGAAGGCAATTAGCACACGCTTGCTATGCGAACCGCGAACAGGTGGCTCGCGATCGCGAAATTCCTGACGCTTAGGCGCCTCCCTTGATTGGCACTTGATTCAGCCGCGGCTGCCACGGCTCGAGTTTTCTCAAGGCGGCGCGGCACCTCAAACGATCCTCTGTAACGACCGTCGCGTGAAGACATTGCCTAACATCGAAAGCTTTCGGATCTGCCTGGCACTTTCCCACGCGTCGTACGGACTACGCGATCGATTCTTCAGATGCCAGTTCGCTTCGCTAGCAGAACTTGATTCGGTGCGGTTTTTCTTGGCTTTCTCGCATCAAATATTTCCTGGGCACAGTCGTCGCCTACGAATCAGTTGCTGCAAAGTGGCAAACCTTGTCCTGGTCCAAAGTCGAGGTGGTCCGCTTTAATTTCAGCTCGCTGCCAAATTCAAAAGTTCTCGCGGAGCACGAATTTCCATGGGACATCGCGAATCGAGGACAGAAAAGGCAAAAGGAATTGGCGCGACGTCTCGATCGGATACCGGTTTTCCCAGAGCATCCGGCACGGCGTGGCAGCGGCGTGGCAGCGGCACGGCAGCGGCATGACACGATGAGTCAACGCGTGCATGAGTTTCTCGACGAGCGCCGACCGCTCGAGCCACGAGACGACGAGAGTTGGCGTTGTTTCACGAGAGGCTGTCGCGTCCCGTCCCGTCCCGTCCCGTCCCGTCCCGTCCCGTCTCGTCCCGTCGATCCGGCGACTTTCTTAAGTGGTGTAATGGACGAGCCGTGTCTGTACTCCCTCATTCGTCGCAATAGTTATCGGTCCCAGATATCGATACACGGCGCCTCGGTGCGCCTATCTAGCCGCGAACAGAGGCCGCGCCGCGCGGAGTCCCGGCACGCCATTAATAATATCGATAAATAATCCGCTATTGCATCTGACAAAGACGAAAGGGAAGCCTCGTTTCTCCGAATCGGGTACGCGCGTACCGCCGTCTTCGCCCGTAATCGCCGCGAAAATGGCGAGTTTGCGAGAGAAGTATTCGCCGGTGATCGAATGGCAAGACAAATACCTCGCGATAGTACTCGAGGCGGCCGAGATAAGCGCGAAAACCAGGTATCAACCGAACCGACGCGACGCGACGCGACGGAATCCTTCTTCCTCTCGTTCCTGTCCGACCGCATTGCACCGGCCTTACTCACGCGATACCTTGTATCGAAGCTGCGACGATTCTCTTTGCGCGAGATCGATTCCTCGCTCGTTCTCCAGTTTTTTCATTTTTTCAATCCTTCCACTTTTACGCGACAGTTTTACCATTCCAAATGACACGCAATCGTTTTTAAAACTGAAAAAGTAAGGGAGAATCAACGGGGAAAAATGATCAGGCTCGACGCTCGAACGATTGCGGCCGGACCTCTTTAGAATCGAAGGCGTTAAAAATCGTTGAGGGGAGCGCTCGATCATCGCGATCGTTCCAGTAATAACAGCGGGGTTTATTTCGTTGCGATTCGCGGCGGCTCGCGGCGGCTCGCGGCGGCTCGCGGCGCAGACCCGCGCCAAACATTTGTACCGTCATTTGTGGTTAATGGCGGTTAGTTTCGCCCGGACGGGTGACGTCATTAATCATCGAGATCGTCGGCGTCATCGCGAGAAGGCGGACAGCTCGTCTAAGGTGTTTCAAGTTAAGGAGTGCCTGGCTGGCTGGCTGGCTGGCTGGCTGGTTGCCTGGCTGCCTGCGGATCGCGTCCCGCACACGCGTCCGTTTGTGCGCGACCGGCCAGATATCGATCTCGGTAATTGAATCGACCGATCGGGGTGTCCCGCAGCGCGCGATACGTCCCTGCACGATCCTCTCCTCCAGATTTTTAATCGCGAGCCCTGTGAGAACGGGCATCGTGGAACACGCGCGGAACGCGGAACGCGGAACGCCCCTCGATCGCGATCGAATCGCAGAAACTCGTCCTCTTCTACCCAATCCTCTAGTTGCAATCGTAAACGAACGAAAAAGTTATGAGACGACCTTTCAAAATTTGCGGATACGATGCGAAATCGAACGTGGACGAATTGCGAAGATCTAGGACTCGGAACCATAACTTTGGAAACTTTGAAACAAGTGACAACTTGCGATCCAAGGTCTGGTAATTTCCTAAAAGCGAAGCTGCAAAATCTGACTCGGAACTTCCATCGAGAAGGAAGACGGCGGCGACGCGGTGGTCGCAGCGGACCGTGAAACAATTGACGCGATTTTGGTTCCGCGACTTCCGATACAGCCGATAAACTACAGAAGAAAGGGGTTGCCCGCTGGCCACCCGCTTCCGATATTTACGGGCTACAGCGAGCCGTTCTCGCCATCCTTATCGGGCTCCGCTATAATAGCTGCAGCTAGGTGGATCGTACACAACCGCACCCCTACCGAACGGCTACCCGACTCGCCACAATTCCTCCACACCTGCAGGATACTGTTTTCAGCTATTTCTTCGACCTGTTCCTGCGACTCGCATCCAAATACTCCTACTTGCGCTCGGATCGAATACCCGCGTTGTTCCTTAGGTCGTAGACGCAGCTTCTATACTAACGGTAAGCGAGAAAAAAAATCAAAATTGCCGATGCTACAAAAAATTCCAGCTATTTTTTGGAGAGGCAGCGTTTCGATGCGAAAGAACGACCAAGAAGGTTGAAAAGGATTTTTTGAACGCGTCGCTCGGTATTAATAAAGCGAAAGAACCGCGACGAGGCGAGCAGTTATAGAATGAATAGAACAGGATAGATGATATGCTACGAAGAATCGAAAGGAAAAGCCCGGAGCCGGCAAAGCGCGACGATTAAAAAGGAAAGAATTTTATTAGGACATTTACATCGCTCACGGCTAGACAGTTTGTACCAGACGGGAATAAAAATAAAAGGGCGCGTATAGCAGGATCGGTAGCGTTCGCCGTTTAATTGGGGAAAGGCGACGCTCCACCGGTCCCGTTATCGCGTTATCAGTCCGCCCGGGGAAAAAAGCCTTCAATGTCTACGTCCGAACAATTCTTCTTCATATCGGGAACGTGTGGCCGGACGCGGACCCGTGCACGTACACGTTGCATACAAATGCCTCTATGTGTTCCCGCGCGCGATAGAAAGAGAGAACGAGAAAGAGAGAGGGAGAGGGAGAGGGAGAGGGAGAGAAAGGGATAGAGAGGGAGGGCGAGAGAACAGCCCCCGCCTCGGCCATCGTCAATCCGATAAATTCGCCCTTTCTCCGCGACCGCCCTCGCAGTCGTTATCGTAGCGGCAATGCTTTTCCAGACACCGGAGAAATAGTTCTCCAGATAGTGGAGGAAAGTGCGCTTTTTTCTGCGGGCGCGCTGATATCGCCGACGATTCCGTATCGACCGAATGATTTCTGGCTCGAAACAAACGATGCTTTCGGGTGTAAATGAACGCACGATAACTTTTGCTATTTATCAAGCCTCGAGCCTCGAGCCTCCCCAACCCCTGTTCCACGAACCCTCCACGCCACCAACGCCAGTCCTCCGAAACGTCGCGACCCGTTTGCTCAAGGATCCTCCGGATCGAATGGACAAATACTCTACCTCGTCTACGATATTCGCACCGTTGGAGCTCCCACTGCATCAAGCTTTTCGGAATGTACCGGCGTACGGAGAATCCGCTGCCAGCCAGCCCTTCGGCCAAACTCCACCGATCCGCGTCCATCGAGGCGGATGCCAGGAGCGAAGCGAGCGAACTGTCGCGACTTAATGGGGGGCCGGCAATCGATCAAGCAACCCCATCGCGCTCGAGCATTCCCTTCGGCTCGGTTGCATTTCCTTGCTCTATTAAGCAATCGCCGAGCCGAATTGCACGACAGGCCTCGTGTCTCGAGAGCGTCGTCGCAGGAGGCGTCATCCTCTGGGTTAGGCTTGCTCGCTCGAGCTGACCGCGCGAAACGTTCCCGATAAAACGGTCAGCCGTCGCGTCGCGTCCCGTTGCGGCGGCGACGGAGGCGACGGCGGCTGGGCTGGCACCGGGGATAACTGGAGGGATGAAAACACGTATCGAGGGAAGTAGTGTGGTTGGTCGGTGTTTCGCTGGGACAATGGAACGACAGCCGAGCTTTCTACTTTTGCGCCTACACCGAGCGGATAAAAGCGGCCGAGCGAGGCGGATTGAAAAACGCCAAGGGATCGGAAGCGACTCTCTTCCCTCTATCTGTTCTCTCTCGAGATGATGTCCTTTCCCTCTCTCTCGCTCTCTTCTGCTTCGCCAGTCCGGCGACTGCTGCTGCTACCTTCGCGATATTCATTTGCGAATCAAAACCGAGCGGCTCGCCGCGCCTCGCCTCGCCTCGCCTCGCCTCGCCTCGCGTCGCCTCGCCTCGTCGGCCTTTCTCTTCTCCCGCCTCGTCCGCTTGCTTCCTGCCAACGTCGTTGTTCCGACGACCACTTTTTACCGTTTTGTTAAATGTTACCGTACAGAGCGCCGGCTCTTATCGCCGCGACGCTACACGATGCACCTGCATTGAGCCGACCGCGACAAGAAAAACCTGGCTCGACATTAACGGGGAAATTATGTTAATCGAGCCCGGAGAATTGAAATTTCCAAGCTTCCCGCCACCGCGCCGCGACTAATCTGCTGCGGGCTAAGCGAAGGCTCGATGATTAACTCCCGAAAAAGCTCGAGGTGTCCGGAAAATTTTTAACCTTAAACAAATTCGACGATTTCCCACCACTGAATTCTAAGGTTTTGCGCATTTCGTAGGTTCTCGGTCGTGGTCGTTGCATTCGAAGAAATAGGAAAGCATCTTCCAAGTGTCCCTAATAATTTTGTACAACCCAGTAACGTTTAATAACCACCCCGAACCCACGAAATTGTCCCTCGACAGCGTCGCCGGCCGAGTTGCAGAATCTTTTCGATGTATAATTGGATGAAACTGTCGGAAAATAAATTTTATCTCGTTTACGAGCGCGCGTGCGCAGCCGGGGCGGCAGAACGGCGGGACCCCTCGGTTGCCCGTTGCCCGTTGCACGTTGCACGTTGCACGCTAATGGGAATGTGTGCAACGCGGCGTACGTGTGTATCCGTAACGGTGCATCCAGCAACGCCGAGGATGGAAGAAAGTTGGAATATGCAGGTGCTGGACAAAAACTAAAACAGCAGCAGAGTGGCGTGATAAGGTGCGCGCCGCGCGGACCAACCCCCTCCTGTTCCGGCGGTCCCTTCGTTCTCCCGAATCCAACCCCTATCAAACTCTGTCCCGCGCACCGACCCTCTAGGCCGTGCAGCCGAGCAGCCAGCGCTCTAGGTCCGGCCATTGCAAAAATTCAGCCGGAAATTTTCATCGATGCGACCGTCTTGAAATTTGCATTATATTAACATACATGCCTACAATTACGGGGTGCACCGCGCATAATTATGCGCTGATGAATACCAAGTGGATCAAGTCGTGGGTCACAGGCTTTTTGATCCAGTGATATTTGGCTTCTCCGACGCTGCGAAAAATGGGCCTCTATTTAGCAACGGCAACCAGTTTGTCGTTTGCCGAACATTCCTTGGCTATGCCGTCGCCACGTTGCGATATAAAATTTTGAAAACCAAATCGATCGACTTGAAAATTGATATTAAAGTGTGATACGTTTTAGGCATCGAGTTACATTTCGGTCGAAGCGAAATGTAACGGTGTCGCGCGGAGGAGAGGGGGCGAAAGGACGCGAGCTGCGTCCCTGACTTCGTTACCGTATAATCGCGTCCGGATTCCGGATAGCGCAACTTTTTTCAAACTGGAACGGTGCTAGTTCCGAGGCTTTCATCCGATTAGCCCACTCGCGCCATCGCATCGCGGCGAATGCGGAGAAACACCCTCCCTCCGCGATAACGTTCCCTCTCCCTCTGTTCGGTCTGGTCTCTCTCTTCCGCCCAGCCCCTACCGCGTGCCCTTTCTGGCATCGAACCAGTTAACGTTGGCAATTAAATGCCGCAAATGCGAACAGGTCGAAATAAATCCCGTCGATTGCCGTCGAATCGAGAACCACCGTGCGCCGACCCGATTCCTTCCAGAGCGACCAACACCTTTGGCACTCGATTCAAACTCGAACTTGAATCTACCTTTGCTTCGATTGAAAATGAAGCCGTGTTATTTCGACGGCAGCGAGCGAGAGAAGACGAGAGGCGACCGGTCCGGCGCATCGGAATCGGAAGAGACCCGAACGGTCCTCGCTCGTTCTAATTTCGCGTCGCGCCGATCGGACCACCGGAAGACGGCGATCTAATCGCGTCGTTCCCGGATTCCGTCGTGCCGCGTTTGAATAATAGTCGAGCGGAACGATGTAAATTCCCAGGGCCGTCGCGATGAATCATCGAAACGAGCGATGACGTGTATCGCTTTGGTCCAGCTGTCGCAGCCGCCGCTGGGCCGGCCAGCCGGTGGCTACGCCGGTGCCGATGCCGATTTCGAAGCGGGACGCGTTTTACGGACCGGCGAGGCGAGCCCCGCGAATGCAGGGCCAATCGATCCTGGCCCATCGAGTTCCGGCGATTCCGCCGAATTCTCGCGAGCCGCGCTCTCTCGGATCATTTATCTGGCGGGCAAGAAGGCGCGGGGAAGGCGCATTATCATCGACACGATACATCATCCGCGCAGGCAAACTTTTGCCAATCTCCTTCCTCGAGGACGCCGAACGCGAAGATGGAGGACAAGAGGGAGGACGATCCGTAGTCGTAGTCCCGGCTGAAAGCGGGCACGAGAGTACGTGCTCTGTGTCTCTGATTTCATAATTTCCGTAGGCGGGACGTGAGCCGGCGCGACGCGGACCCGAGCGGAGCGCACCGGAATTTAATGCGGAGGAGCATCGACGAGCAGCTCCTGCCTCCGCTTCTGCTCGCTGGAGCAGCAGGCTGAACGGGATAAACGAGAACGCTCGGCTCAAGGAGATGGATGAACTTTCGACCGTTTCGGGAGAGGTGACCCGCGCCGGCAGGATGCTCCAACAAATAACCTCGGTCGTGTCACCCTTTTTCTGCCGCCTCTGCCGCCTCTGCCGCCTCTGCCGCCTCGCCGTCTCTGCGGCGCGACGCGCGGCCTTGCGTTTTTCATCGGATCGGAGAAGCCGCGATCCTTCGGCAGAGACAGACAGAGATCCTTCGGTGCTCCACAGAATTGTGCTCGCGATACTTGGCTTCCGTCCCCGTAGAGCATAGAGGACCCAATTTGCCCTCGAAGGGACGAGCGATAGCGACGAGCTGAAGCGGATCGATATCGATATCGATTCGTTGAAAGCCAATGGCCGCGAGCCCACGACGAGCATAATCGCGGACGCGATTCGCGATACTTTGGAGAATCGTCGCGCAACGATCCGAGGGCGAAGCATCGATCACTCGAGCGAACCTCGTATTCCCTCGCAGGAACGAGACCGGGAATGGCATCGAGCAATCGAGATTGCTCGGGTAGGGCCGGACGTAGAAACGAACGAATCCGCGAGGCGCGAGGCGCGGGGCGCGGGGCGCGGGGCGCGGGGCGATGGGCCAGTATAAAGGAGCGCGCCAAGCGAAATTAATAAGAACATTCATAAGGAGCGCAATTCCATTGCGGATATAAGTTTCCCCGGCTGGAGCGGGCCGAAGGGGACTGCTCGAACCATGGAAAGCATGGAACGCGGTCGGATAAGAGGTTCGGTGGTGCGGCTGGAGGACGGTCGGCCGCTTTTAGAGGCGCTTAAGTAATATAAATGCGAGTTAAGAGACGCAGCTCGACGAGCATAGGTAACGGATGACCGCTGTATCTCATTGTTTTCATTTCCTTCGGCGTGCCGGCTAGCTGTAAGACGCGGAAATGAAGTGCGCCGGCTTGCCATCTGGAAGGGAACAGGCGGCAAGGGGATAGCCGAGGGGGCGGACACCGTTCATCCCCCTTTGCATCCTGCATGACAACGAACCTGGTATCCTGCCTGTGCATCTCTCCGTCTCCCGCTTCTCTCCCTCTCGCTCTCTCGCTCTCTCGCTCTCTCATTCTCCCGCTCTCTCGCCCTCTCGCCCACTTACCCCCACACGCGCACACAATCCAAACTCTCTCTCTCTCTGTCTCTCCCAGCTTCGGTTTTCGTTCGCGTGTACGGGATGGCTGCATTCGCGAGCGGTCGACGCTCGTGTGCGCGCGTGCACAGCGCACGCGACTCCGCTCTGCCCCGCTCCGGCCCGCTCGGCTGTTTATAACGCGGATATAACTACGCACGCGTGCCTCCTCGCACCTCGCACCGTTCCGCTCCAAAGTAAATGGCTTCCACGAGGATCCGACGTTGTTTTTAGAGAGAGGAAAGGCAGAAAAGACTGGCGGTCGGGCGCGGGCGAGGGCGAGGGCGCGGGCGAGGGCGTGGGCGAGGACGCGGGCGCCACGGGATGCTCCTCCAGGAGCTGATAAACGGGAAATGGCCACGCGGTTTCTCCCTTTCACACGCCCGCGCCTCCGCTAACTACTTCCTTAATCCGGCTGCTTTCAGCTCGGTGTCCTGCGCCGACAGGAATTACGGACTCGGGACCAATTCTGCTTTTTGGAACCGAGGAGGCTCCGATCTTCAAATTGAAATCGTTCGAACGCGAATGGTCCGGTTTTTCCCGATAATTAACGTCGAATTTCCCGGGAATGCGCGTCTCGCGCCTACATTGGCCTTCGAACGTCGAACCTTTCCGATTAGATGCGCTAGTATTTCTACAGACTCTCGAGAAACGTGTGAAAATTGAGATTAGTTGCAAGAAACTCGACATTCGGATAATGTTAGCTAATTATGCTAGAATTGGCGGAAAATGGTGTTTAAGACCACCAAAGTCGGCCAAAATTGCCGAGACTAACGGGCACCGGCGAAACTGGTGAAACTGGTGATTGGCCTTCGAGCTTTTCCAACTGACACGTTCGGTCTTATCCTAACTGTCGATCGGGCACGGACGTACATTTAGCGGACACCGAGATCCCCTCGGCACGTGACGACGATGCAAACGACTTATTACAGTCGGGCCCGAGGTGATAATATTATAATATTGGGGTCGAGAGCGCGGGTGTGGTGCAGCTTTATTCCGACGTCGATGTTAATTCTCGCGACGCAATCGTTTTACATACACGACCTCGTGCTTTCACCTCGTTATCGTGCGTGCCGCGTTACGTCACGCCGCGCCGAACCACGCCGAGCCACGTCGAGCCGTAACGTAACACCGAATCAACTGTCATAATAAAATGTCCACCTCGATGCCGATTTACGGAAGAGACCCTAAATTCTTAATCCGTCGAATCATCGAAACGAACAGCACTTTGCCGAGAAGCTCGAAGCCGCCATCGAGAATCGAAAATTCTTAGAAAATCGCGTATCTGTGTGAAACGGTCGCACGGACACTTTATGGTAAACAAATTTTGGAAAATCTATTACAGTTTTCCAAAGAGTTTCCCGAACATCTCGTACCCCTTTCGCCGAGCGAAACGCAGCCGAACGAAACGAGCACGTTAATTATAAACGTGGAAATGATTCATTGTAACCGATGGACGCGACGACGACGACGACGAAGAAGAAGAAGAAGAAGAAGAAGAAGGTACCGTGTGTGCCCTCACAGCCACGGGAAATTATCTGATATGGTCGTTAAGTTGGTACACTGGACAGACACACGAGATCGTCGCAGATTGCCCACCCCCGTTCCGCGTGCAGGTATACCGGGTGACTTCGTTAGTAGAGGCCCGATCGTATCGATGCATCCGGAGTGAAGCGCCGGGTCTAATCTTCGTCTGGGAGAGAGAGAGAGAGAGAGAGGGGGAGCAGGGAAGGGTCGTCTTTCGCTACGAGGACTCTCTCGGAATGATTTCATTCCTGCCGATGTAATATTTGTCACGGGCCACGGCTCAATGACTTGATCAGGTAGCGCTGACCAGAACTGCACTGTCCTGCAGCTCCCGTTTCCTCGACTAGTCTCCATCGTCGTCCCCCGTTCGATTCGACTGCGAATCTTTTCCCCGTGCGTAAAAGACGGAGTTCTGTTATCCCTGTTTCGTTTCGTTGACACTCTTTTTGAAACGATGTGTGCAGAAATAATTGTCGCGATAAGGGACAAAGTAGAGATCGAATGGCAGCGTCGTAATCAGAGTGAGGCGATCGTTCGGCCGAAGTAAAAGGTATCGAACGCGATGGCGAGATAATTAATACGAGATAGAGATCGAGATCGAGATCGAGAGCGACGCGTCCGAGCGACTGGCCTATGCAAATCGCTGAAAATAATTAATTTACGCGGCCTGCCGGTTCGGTAACGAAGGCTACACGAATTTATTCAATTACGGGCGCAAGCCCGTGGAACTCCGTCGACGTATTCTTAGGACGATAATTAAGCAGCGCGTATGAAATACTCCGGTGCGGAGCGGCGTCCGCCGTAATAAATTGTTTCGACCCGTCGTATTTGGCGTAGGAGCATGGCGCGGAAATTTATTATAGCGTGAAGTAGATGGCCTTCCAGAGCGTTCGCTCGCGATCCCGACAATTATCGCGGGAACAACGGTGCTCGTCGCTCGCTCCTACACGGAGAGAAATCGAGCGAAATACCAACGAGCCTGTCGTTAATCGTATCAGCGAACTCTGTCGGGTACGTCGCGTCGCATCGCGTCACGCCGCGTTAAGAGTTGAAATTTCTTCCACGAACGTTTCCAGCACGCACTCTCGTTTCGCTGCACCGCGCGACGATCGATGCCAAGCGGCGCCAGATATCATCCCTTCGATCGAGTATCGAGTCGCGATTTGCTCCGCGAACGAAGCCGCTCGAAGTTTCTTTATCGAGAACTCTAGTTACACGGAGTAAGAGTAAGAACAATGTAATCGAATAAGCGAGCGAGTCGGTTCCCCGGCGAAAGTTTCCACGTAAAAACGGACGCGAACAATTTTCTAGACAGCGTAACGTTTCCCTACGATTAACCTGTTGAGCGTTGCGAACGCGAGCTCTCGAGTCGCGGCGTCGCGGCGTCGCGGCGTCGCGGCACAGAAATCGGTCTCGGTAATCTGATCAACAGGTTACATTTTCCTCGGTCGTGGCTCGCGGTCGGCGATACGCTCCCGGGTGTTTATGAATCGCGCCAGCGGAAAATTGCGCCGCCGACCGACGCGAGTGGTGGTGAGCTTCGATTCGACGGAGCAATCGATCGGGAACAGGCAGGGCGTGCGAAACGCATCTTGGAAAACGATCGTCGTTCCTTCGATCCCTCGACGCGACCTACGAATTCGATGGAATTCGACTCGTTACGGTAGACCACATATGCATGCACGTCGCGTACGCGTATAGCTGTATTCTCGGGGCACGGTGTACCCGGAATCGCGCGAAACCGTCCTACCAAAGATTCCTAGAAGCTAAGAGTCTCGCTGACCAAGGGGATCCAACTAAAAATCGAGCAGCGAAAGTTGGTCCCATTCAAGCCCTCCGCCAAGTAGTAACGGCCACTTAACGACTTAACAAGTGGACGGGGTTTGCGCGCGCGAAACGGCCGAGCAGAAAGAGGAAAAATAGTGCTGCCAGAGGAAGCGAGGGAGAGACAGAGAGAGAGAGAGAGGGAGAGAGAAAGAGAGGATCCCGGCATGAGGTTTACAGAGGCGCGCGTGTGAGAGAATCGCCGGGGTAACAAATCTCTTCGTCGCCTCTTCTTTTTCTCATCTTTCCTCCGCCTTCTGCCTCGCCTCGCCTCGCCCTGCCTCGCATCGCCTCGGTTCGCGCGTTTGCGGCGAGGAGGCCTCCGGCTTGCATACGCACGCCGCCAATTATAAGCTCCCTTTCCCCGCGCTTTGCCGATCCACCCCCACCCCATAGACGCTGCCACCCTCTCCATGGAACGCAGTGGTGAAAAGGGGAGAGAGGGGAGGGCATCGCCACCGCTGATGCTTCTCCGTGGCCGAGGACGAGGACGAGGACGAGGACGAGGACGAAGTCGAAGCCGAAGCCGAAGCCGAAGCCGAGGGCGAGGGCGAGGGCGAGGGCGAGGCCGAGGGTGAGGGTGAGGGGAGTCGCCGGCGCTATCTGATGCCGCGGTAGAGGTGTTAATTCACGCTCTGACTCTGACTCTCCTCTCCTCTCCTCTCCTCTCCTCTCCTCTCCTCGAGCCCCCTCGACCCACCGCTGCTCGACAACCCCCACCCACGCGAGAATTCCCCCCTTCGCGACGCTCGTAACCCTTCCCCGCCTGGTTGGCAGCCGAACCCCACTCCGAGCCCAACAACCTCCACCTATTCCACACCATGGAGGCTTGTTACGTGCGTGCACGCACACGCTCAACCAAGCGGGACTCTCTCGCGGGCGACACGTCGCTACGAGTTTCGCGGAAAGGTGGCATCGCGCTAAAACTGCTCCGAGACGGTAATCGAACCTCTGCGCTCGAGTTTCGACGACTATGCAGGCGGACGGCGATCGAGACGTCTCTGCGAAGGCCAAGGGATGGTTTCTTCGATAGACACGCTTCTCGAACGTTTCCTTTTCTTTTCTTTTCAGGGCGCATGGACGCGACAAAAATTTAGTTGCCGAATGTCGAAGGTGGAAAAACAGGTGAGAGATTTCGGACAAAAAGGGCATTCGATAAATCCATGGATTAACGGCGGAAAGACGAATGCACCGGACGAAGACAAATTCGGGCACGGTGGACGCGTAAAGGTGGACGCCTCGATCACGTCCCTTATCAAACACCGTCCAGGAAACTTCCAATTCCGATCCGGCGAATACAAGATAAGCGGTAGATAAATCCGCCCCGTAACTCTCGATAAGGCCGGGATATCCTGGTCCAGCCACCCCCGCGGCCAACTTTATCTCCTCGGCAGGTTCGACGATGGTCATCGATGCGACGAAAACGAAAAGGACGCAAAAGGACACTGGGAAAACCAAACGAGAGCTAGAACGGCAACGGGAACGAGAGATGGCGTGGAGCGAGAGGGGTGGGTCGGGGGATCGAAGAAACGGTAGAGCAATAAAAATGGCGAAACACAAGGTGGAAAAGTATCGCGACTGTAATTACGGGCGAAATATTCGTCGGCGAGACGAGGGAACCGTTTGCAGGTGTGCACAGCCCGGTTTGAACGCACAGGCCGCTTGTTATCGACCGCCGGTATCAGGAAGCGCGGAAACAGAAACGAGAAACTAGAAAGTCTTTGTCCCACGACGGCGATAGCGAGCGACGGGGTGACGTTAGAGCCGGGTATAGGTAAGTGGTGCTGGTAGCTGAAAATCCAATGGTACCGGCGCGAAGCGGCGCGAGGGCGGGGATGGGGATGGGAACGCGGGAGGAGTGGGCCCAGGGAATAGGTAGCTACCTTTGATAAGGAGACATTAGCGACCCGTATGTGATACCGCGGTGCCCGATAAGCGACACACGACCGACGCGACGACGGTTCTGTGTCTTGCCCGGTGCGTTTCAACGTTTTTGACGATCGCGCCGGGACTGTCCTCAGGACGTCCGATCCGGCTCCCTCCGGGTCCGTGGAATTTAAGGAAATTTCCTTGATTCGAACGGTTCGGATCAAGTAGCTCAAGTAGCTCTCTGGGAAGAACGAGGAGCCTTTGCGAGAGGCGAAAAGTCGTAGCTCCGAATTTACTCGGAAGAACTCGGTTCTAGTTATGGTTATGTCGCGAGCCGATGCGAGGAGGCAGCAAGATATGCAAATTAAATGGAAATTTGGCGAGTTTATCGGGGATGCGTTATCAACGACTGGTTCGTAATTCGAATTCAATAAAGCTTCGAGCCGTCGCGCCGCGCGCAACCCCGTGTTCCGGCGCGTCGTTTCGTGCGTCGTTCCGCGCGTCGTTCCGCGCGTCGCGCCAAAGAAAAACTACGGAGGCCGTAATCGCTTCCCGGTAAGCAGGTGCGAGAGCGTTCGCCCTGGAAACATATATCGCCGGGTAGACGCTATCGCCGGGCCCGACCAGGACGGTAACGTTCTCCTATCGCACCCCTATGTCGCCCCGAGTTCTCACCGAGGGTGGTTGACGTCCGTCTTTCGCAGGCCGGTACACGCTCCGATAATTTCGCTAATCTAGTCAAAGGGGAACAATTAAAGCTCTTACGGCCGTCCGGGCGATCGACTCGCGAGCCGAGGGTGTAGGCGAGAGCGGTCGTGTGGGCGTGCGAGCGAGCGAGCGAGCGAGCGAGCGAACGAGCAACGAACGACGCGCCAGAAAAGTATAAGGGGACAACGGGAACGCGTCGGAAATTATGCGGGAGCGTCCGCTAAATTTCTACCTGTAGGCTTAATCTTCGAGATAGCCGAATCGTTGGCTCGCTTCCCGAATCGATCTCTCGTTCGTCGCCGCCGACGCTTCCATCGATGATCGTACGACCCGTTTCAAATTTTCAGACTTCTAATCGAAATTGCGGGGAATCTAACAATCGCGCCGGTTGTTACTTCCACGAGGCAAGACGGGTCGTTTACCTACCTATCGACGTTCGATATCGAACAGTTTGGTACGACAGCCGAAAGAATCCCAATTACGCAGTGGTACCTCCCAACCATGGTCCGCCAGATCTCGATATCGTAAATAGACAGTAACAGAGGAGGATCGCATCTCCTCGTTTTATTATCCTAAGCGAATGAACGCGACTCTGGGGGAACTACTAACCCCTAATAAACTGATCTGTAGGATCTGAAAATCCTAGACTCGGTGTCTTCGGTTCGATGAGTAGCTCGATCGAGTGAGCAGCTGTCGAAGAATGCTCGAGAGCTAGCGCTCGCGGTAACTTCCGGTAACAGTGCGGACACGCGCGAGAGCTCGGCCAGGCCTCTCGAACCACCGACTGCAACGCCAGCATTGGCCGAGCATCTCGACTTTTCGAGCCGAGAAAAAACGCGTCCATCGATTTGAGATCGCGCGGTCCAACCAGCCAAAGACGCTCCTCTTCTCGTCCCGAAGACAGCCGGTCCGACCTTGACCAAGCGGCGGCAGGTGCCGAAAGCCGAAGACGAAGGCAACACCCACGCGATCCGGGCCTCGCCGAAGCTGTCCGAGCTCTCGTATCCCGGCTTCTATCGAGTCCATCGCGGGCCCATCGAGGCGTTCTCGCCTATAATGGCTAGGTGTCCGTTACATCTATCCGTCCGCGGCGAACTAATAAAACCAGGCGGTCGCTTAAGAGAGAAGTCGACCCTCCGGGACACGGGTTACAGGATACGGGATACGGGATACGGCATACGGCACACGGCATACGGGGTAGGGGGCACAAGCGGCACGGGGTACGGGATACGGGATACGGGATACGGGATACGGGATCCGGATCGAGCGCCGGCGGCCGCGTGTAATTGAATCAATCGACGATTTACTACCGGCAACCGCTGCCCCGAGTGACGATTAATCTCGCAGTTAGCGGCTCGCGGCTCGCGGCTCGCGCCGCGACCGACCAGCCCCGGAGTATGTACATGCTGTTATTTTCGCCGGCTCGCCGGTATTTATGAAGATATCGATCGAGCATCGTAATTGCGCCCGCGGTCCCCGCACCCGAGAGCCGATATTAACATCCTAGTTTTCCGGTTTCGCCACCGACGCGACGAGGCTAGTTTATGGTGTTTACAGTGCCGATTGCTATGAAATCAATACTACGAGTTTACATCGTCCCTTTCGAACAGCAAACCTGCTCAGCGAAGGATCTTTTGGTTTGTGTGGCAAAACCCTGACCTAAAGTCAGGATCCCCGCGTAATAGCATCTTGCTCGCAGCGACAACTATTCCACCAGGCTCCTGTGCAACGCGCGGGGTAGCAGAGCCGGGAGAAACGAATCTCGATGGCACAGTTTTCTTATAACATGTTTGAGCGAGCAATTTTTACGATAGTCTCGCACCTCCCATACGTCGTTTCAATTTCGATTCGACCATCCCATGTTTTATCGGAACTCGACCATGATGGGTAGAGTGCAATTGGTACTTAGATCGAAATGTGCAACGCAAAAGTGCAAACCAAAAAAGAACGAACTAATACAAAGAAAACGAAGAAGAGGAAGAAGAAGAAGAATTGCGGTGAGCGAAGCAGCTTGCGGGAAATATTGCCGGGCCCCGTTCCGCGCAAACATAAATGCGGTCGCGATCAAATGGCCGCGCCGTATCGTTGATAAGCTGTAAGCGACGAGGCGATCGATATTTCGCGCAACAGGGACGAAAGAAGTTGGACGGCCGAGTGAAAGGAGACGGAAAGGGGAGGGCACGAGCGAAAGATTCCCTCGGAAGCTTCGATGAGCGACGCGTTATCGGCCCGGCTGGATTGATAACAGGCTCATCCTTTGAACAGACGTCGCGTCGCATCGAGGCGGTTCCCGAACGACGATCGACGATCGACGATCGACGTTGCGTCTCATCCGTCTACTGCCAGCAGTCTCTACAGCCTGCAGCCTGCAGCCTGCAGCCTGCAGCCTGCACTGCACGTAGCAGCCCCTTTCTTCCCGCGTCCCTTTCTTTCGCAACGAGAGATCTCGCCGCGCCGGGACCGCGATAACGAGATCGTCAACAAATTCGCGGCTAGACGGGAAACGAACCGTTAATCGACCATTCTCTGCCCTATCGCTCGGACGTTCCACTCGTGCTTCGCGCTTTAATTTTAAACGCGTTGTGTACCGTGGATACGTAATTGTTTGTTAATCTTGTGTTTTCTCTGCGGCTTAATCGGCCGCGATTAACGGTTGGCAAATATTCATGGGTGGGCTATTGAACTTCCCCCGGTTATCAATTACAATAATATATTCTTCTACCGTATCTACCGGCAGAAGAAAGCATCGGTCGATTTTTCTGGACTTTATGCCGGACGAAGGTCCTCGCATAGTTTGGTACGAACGAAAGTGAAACAATCACGACGTTGTTGGTGTTGATCGCGGACGCGTGACATACGTAGTCGAACACGGTCGGGCACGACATTGTCCTAGGACTCTCGATACTCGAATCTCGTCGAATGCAGAAGAGACTTTCGCAACTGGCCAAGACCGGGGCTTATCGAGTCGCAGGCGTTCCTCTCGGCCCCAGCAATCTCCGCGCGATAAATCGGTATCTTTTTCGGTAGCGAGCTCCTCGACGGCCTTTATACCGGAAGGTGGCCTTCGAGCGTAATTGCGGCCATTCTTTCGCTTGGAATCGACGCTCCCGTATCTGGCTTTTATTTGCGTTCGACGCAATTACACCCGTGCACCGAGAAATGCATGCCGAAAGAGAGATACGCCGAAAAAGACGAAGCATCCGTGATAACGGTTATTTACTCGATTCCCGCGAAATCCAGATGACAATTATGGCTCCGCCGAAGCCGTTCGCGTCGTTTAAAGTTTAAACGCTCTGATATCGCTGGAAGCTTCTCCCCGATGTTCGACCGTGCCATTAACGCGACCAGCCTGACATAACCCGAGAAACGCGACAGGACCACATAATTGCTATCGCGATCTAAACCGCGATACACCGAGCTACAGATTAATTAATTTATTTTCCTAAAGAACGTTTTCTTTTCGCTCTCGAGTTTCGCGAGCCTGGCTAACAAAACGTTTCGATGGCGTGCGATACTCGTGGAAAACGTTGCCAAGGGGTGAAACTCTTAGCGCAGCAGCGCCTCGCCTCGCCGCGCCTCGACCGCCCTTCCCGATTACGCCACACACCTCTGTTTCGCATAACTCCGTGCCGCACAAGAGTGCCGTCACGAACTAAAATTAGGATGATTTCTCTCTATTCTAATATTTGCGAGATGCTTTCACAAATTCCTTGAAAGTCGACACCAAGCAAATACTTTGAACGTTTCTTGTCGAGGATCCTCGTCCGACTCCGTCGAACCCACCGAAAAATCGTCGACGCGATTTCGGCTCTGCATAGCTCGCGTTGGTCGCTCGCGTGCTGCGCGGAACGCAGCTGGTCGTACGGGACCGGTGTCAACAGCCCTGACGCGCGACGCCGAGGAGCTCGTGGCCGATCGAATCGACAGGGCAGGTTCGTTGGTTAGGTCGCATCCGCGTGCCCACCTGTTGACATCGCGGCCGCGGTGAGCCGAGGGTGGCCGCGGTAACGGGGAACGGGGAACGCCGCGCCGGGGAGGCAGGGAAGCAACGCGGTTGTGTCTGTCCGTCTGTGTGGCTGCGGCCCAGCTCGGCCGAGCCGAGGGCCGAGGGAAAAGAGACAAGGGAAAAGGGAAAAGGGAAAAGGGAAAAGGGAAAAGGGAAAAGAGAAAAGGGCCGGGGGAGAAAGAGCCGCGGCATTGGCGTTGGCGTTGGCGTTGGCGGCTCGCAAGGGTGCTCGTTCATTATCTGCCGCGCTGCGAAAGCCACCGGCTGAAAGACCAAAAAGAGAGCCGCGCATACCGCCATTGCAAAAAGTCAGCTTTCTGCCGCGGGCTGATATTGGCGCCGGCGCCGGGCCCCTCCGTTATCCGAACGTCCGCGTAGACGCCCTTTTCGATTCGTTGTCCCTTGTGCTCGTCGACGAGACTTCTACTCCCGCCGGTCTTCTGCTGCGTGCTTCCGCCAATATTTTTATCGACTAGGTTCCCATTTCCGGATCGCAGACGCTCGCCGATTGCTCTACGAAAATCGCTGGCTCGATCTCGTTGAACCGTTTGTTTCCCCTCTAAAAATGTTTCAAGAAAGTCTGGAGCATCGAGGCGGGGATCTCGTGCGTTCCATCAATTAGTTTAGATTTAACGAAAGACGATCTCTTATCGTTAACTGGAAAAGCTGAGAACCGATAGAGTCCGGAAGGCGACAGCGTTCATCCCCGTGGACGGAAGATTCCATCGAGCATAAAATTATTCTTGGCAAGAATTCAAAAGTCCGATCGTCTCGCCGGACCCACTCGGACGGAACCTCGGCGAATCGAGGAACGATCTGCGGTTTATCGAAAGGATCGCGACGGCGGCCGAGACGAGTCGAAGTTATCGTGCTTCGAACAGATGGGAGAGCCGGGTGTCTCCTGGTATCGCGGATTACGATAAGGTGTTTTTCAGAGCGAATCAGTGTTAATGGATGTTTTCACGCGGCCATTCGCGCGTCCGGCTGCATCGTGGCTGCCGATAAGCTGCATCGCGGAATATTGACAGACATCGCATCTCGCGAGGTTTTTAATCCCTCTCCGGTCGTATCGGCGTGCAACGCGACTCATCTCCTCTCCTCTCCTCTCCTCTCCTCTCCTCTCTCCTTCTCCTCTTTCCTTTCCGCTCCGCTCCTCTCCGCGTCCGCGTCCGCTTTCTCTGTCCGCGCGAGCTGGAAAGCTTTCACCCGCGCGGCATACTCGAGCCTCGTATTCCTCGTCTTCCTCGTCCTCCTCGCCTTCCTCCAGCCTTTCTGCCACGATATCGCGGCAAGACCGATACCCTCCCGGTGATCTCTGGGACAAGACAACAATGCAATCTGCCCGCTGCCCGGCCCACCGATCATTGGAAAACAGAGTCGATATCGAATTGCGTTGCTCCGAGGTCGAACACGAAACCGACCGAAAACTCCCAATTTTGATCCGAATCCGCGTAGAGATACGACCGATCTCGTCGATCGATCGTGCGTTCGATGCATAGCGCCGAAAACAAAATTCACATTTATGAATGTCGCGACGGCTCGATCAATCGTTCACCGAACGAGTCGGACATTGTCCATTTGCAATTAGGACGACTGTTAGGACTGGTCGTCCAATTTTCCGGTTCCAAAAGTACGTACATAAACGGGCCCTCGAACAAACGTTTCCTCGCACGCGGAGATCATTTAGCTTCGACAGAGTAAGTAAGTCGCTTTTTATCGAACCGATAAGCAGCCGATCGATGGATGAGACTGTTGCGAAAAATCGTGCGCGATCTTTTCGACTGTAAACTCAACGTTCGATGCTGTTTCAATTTCTCGTACGAGTTTCAGTTCTTATCCAACCCGTTTACCTCTACTTCGTCCTTTCCCAGACCCGCGATAATTGCGTCACGGCAAAATCAAAGACGCGTCAGTCGAAGAAGAAGCGGGCGGGCGGACTCCGGGTCTCGAGAAAAAGATCGGAAATCGTTTCGTAGAATCGTAAACGATACTACCGGGCCCCAAAGTTCAAGGGCCCCAAAGTCGTTTCCCGGGTGAAAAATCGAGACGCTCCGATGCGTTTTAAGTGGCGAGGGTCGAGTTGGCCTCTGGCCGAGGATTCAGTTAAAAAGGAAAGGCGGAAAAAACGACGAGGAACGAAAGAAAGAAAGACACGAACGGCCTACGAGTTGTTAGTCGTCGATAGGATATCAGTTGATGGTCAGCCGGACGGAGATAGCGGTAATGAGCGACGAGAGGAAAGTTTCCATCGGGCGAATATCCAGTAAAAGGAGTCGCGGCAGAGAAAGGGCGACGGGGCGGCGGCGGCGGCGGCGGTGAGGGGCGGCGAGGGGCGGCGAGGGGCGGCGAGGGGGGGACCGGATGATGGACTGATTACGCTCCACGGCCGAGATAGCAGGCTGATACCTGGCAGAACTTCTACGAATTCCAAATTCACTTCCCGAACGATCGCCGGACTCGAGCCGCGACGAGTCGAGTCGAACGAAGCCGACTCGAGCCGATTCCGACCGTAGCGCGATACATTGGCCGAAAAAAAAACGGGAAACCAGACGAGACGGATGGAATAATTACCATATCTGCGTCTGCCTCGCATCGTGCTGTTCTAGCACGCGGCGCGGCGCCTGCCTGCAGCCGCGTATCGTGAAAACTCTCCTCTTCCGAGAGAGACTCGTTAGTTAGCGGAGGAAGCGCTCTAAAAATCGGACGAGATCGATGTGCTGCGGATTTCAAGGTGGAAGACAGCCGTGAAACGTTTTCGATCCATCGACGGTCCAATCGGGCCCAACGATTTCATCCGGAGAAACGTCCTCGACGAGATCGTTACAGAATCGAACGAATATCTCGCTTATCGACTATCGCGAGCATGCGTAACATAAATAGAATGCAACGTCGATTCTAGAAGACTTTTACGCTCGGAGTTCGGTTTGAAGCTAGAGTTTCTGGGAGGAACAAGATTGGCCTTGTTCGAGTCTGCGAGACGACGTATCGCCGGATCAAGATTACGTCTGGCGGTCCAAAGTTCATAGATAGAAACCATCAAAGGCGAATTGTCTTCGGGTAGAGACGTTCTTTCAAAAAAGCTCGAGAGATATTAGAGTATCGGTTCCCTCTAATCTGAGGCTGATATCTACAGCAATGCGTTTAATCTAGGCCTTGAAAGTGTTCTGTGTTGGGAGCTGGGAGTATCGGTCGGATGCTGATCTCCGCGAGATCACTGCTGAGGTCATCGGCAGGAACGTAACAACCGCGAAGATGCTTAGGTGACGATCGTCGAAACGCTGTTGTCGCGCGCGTGTTCTCCAGGCTGTGGTCCTCGAACGTTGCTGCAGAAATTGGATCATCGTATCGCCTGATTCGAATGAAAGAAATTTGGATACAATTACTC